>NW_027463367.1:0-53700 GCF_050947455.1 Rhinoderma darwinii | reverse complement strand
GGCGGCATTCGTCTCAGCGCCTGGCAATTAGTATAAAAGCACTGTCTTTGACTTCTCTGGATGTTTCCCAGGCGAGCTATTGACAAGCAAATCCTAAACGCTCGATCTTGGTTATTTTCGCTTTCGCGGCTGGCAGCAAAGTTCAGAACCATGTTTCTGTGAATAACTCTTGAACGGTAAGTCACAGACGCTCGCTCTTGGCTGCATTCGTTTCAGCTCGTGGCAGCCAGTCTAAAAAAACGTTATCTTGGACTTCTCTGGATGTTTCCCAGGCGAGCTATTGGCAGCATGTTCAGAACCACTGTTTCTGAGGCTAATTCTTGAACCGTAAGTCATAGACGCTCGATCTTGACGGCATTCGTCTCAGCGCCTGGCAGATAGTATAGAAGCACTGTTTCCCACTGTTTCTGAGGCTAATTCTTGAACCGTAAGTCATAGACGCTCGATCTTGGCGGCATTCGTCTCAGCGCCTGGCAATTAGTATAGAAGCACTGTCTTTGACTTCTCTGGATGTTTCCCAGGCGAGCTATTGACAAGTAAATCCTAGACGCTCGAGCTTGGTTATTTTCGCTTTCGCGGCTGGCAGCAAAGTTCAGAACCATGTTTCTGTGAATAACTCTTGAACCGTTAGTCACAGACGCTCGCTCTTGGCTGCATTCGTTTCAGCTCGTGGCAGCCAGTCTAAAAAACACTATCTTGGACTTCTCTGGATGTTTCCCAGCCGAGCTATTGGCAGCATGTTCAGAACCACTGTTTCTGAGGCTAATTCTTGAACCGTAAGTCATAGACGCTCGATCTTGGCGGCATTCGTCTCAGCGCCTGGCAGTTAGTATAGAAGCACTGTCTTTGACTTCTCTGGATGTTTCCCAGGCGAGCTATTGACAAGTAAATCCTAGACGCTCGAGCTTGGTTATTTTCGCTTTCGCGGCTGGCAGCAAAGTTCAGAACCATGTTTCTGTGAATAACTCTTGAACCGTTAGTCACAGACGCTCGCTCTTGGCTGCATTCGTTTCAGCTCGTGGCAGCCAGTCTAAAAAACACTATCTTGGACTTCTCTGGATGTTTCCCAGCCGAGCTATTGGCAGCATGTTCAGAACCACTGTTTCTGAGGCTAATTCTTGAACCGTAAGTCATAGACGCTCGATCTTGGCGGCATTCGTCTCAGCGCCTGGCAGTTAGTATAGAAGCACTGTCTTTGACTTCTCTGGATGTTTCCCAGGCGAGCTATTGACAAGTAAATCCTAGACGCTCGATCTTGGTTATTTTCGCATTCGCGGCTGGCAGCAAAGTTCAGAACCATGTTTCTGTGAATAACTCTTGAACCGTAAGTCACAGACGCTCGCTCTTGGCTGCATTCGTTTCAGCTCGTGGCAGCCAGTCTAAAAAATACTATTTTGGACTTCTCTGGATGTTTCCCAGGCGAGCTATTGGCAGCATGTTCAGAACCACTGTTTCTGAGGCTAATTCTTGAACCGTAAGTCATAGACGCTCGATCTTGGCGGCATTCGTCTCAGCGCCTGGCAGTTAGTATATAAGCACTGTTTCCCACTGTTTCTGAGGCTAATTCTTGAACCGTAAGTCATAGACGCTCGATCTTGGCGGCATTCGTCTCAGCGCCTGGCATTTATTATAAAAGCACTGTCTTTGACTTCTCTGGATGTTTCCCAGGCGAGCTATTGACAAGTAAATCCTAGACGCTCGATCTTGGTTATTTTCGCTTTCGCGGCTGGCAGCAAAGTTCAGAACCATGTTTCTGTGAATAACTCTTGAACCGTAAGTCACAGACGCTCGCTCTTGGCTGCATTCGTTTCAGCTCGTGGCAGCCAGTCTAAAAAACACTATCTTGGACTTCTCTGGATGCTTCCCAGGCGAGCTATTGGCAGCATGTTCAGAACCACTGTTTCTGAGGCTAATTCTTGAACCGTAAGTCATAGACGCTCGATCTTGGCGGCATTCGTCTCAGCGCCTGGCAGTTAGTATAGAAGCACTGTTTCCCACTGTTTCTGAGGCTAATTCTTGAACCGTAAGTCATAGACGCTCGATCTTGGCGGCATTCGTCTCGGCGCCTGGCAATTAGTATGGAAGCACTGTCTTTGACTTCTCTGGATGTTTCCCAGGCGAGCTATTGACAAGTAAATCCTAGACGCTCGATCTTGGTTATTTTCGCTTTCGCGGCTGGCAGCAAAGTTAAGAACCATGTTTCTGTGAATAACTCTTGAACCGTAAGTCACAGACGCTCGCTCTTGGCTGCATTCGTTTCAGCTCGTGGCAGCCAGTCTAAAAAACACTATCTTGGACTTCTCTGGATGTTTCCCAGGCGAGCTATTGGCAGCATGTTCAGAACCACTGTTTCTGAGGCTAATTCTTGAACCGTAAGTCATAGACGCTCGATCTTGGCGGCATTCGTCTCAGAGCCTGGCAGTTAGTATAGAAGCACTGTTTCCCACTGTTTCTGAGGCTAATTCTTGAACCGTAAGTCATAGACGCTAGATCTTGGCGGCATTCGTCTCAGCGCCTGGCAATTAGTATATAAGCACTGTCTTTGACTTCCCTGGATGTTTCCCAGGCGAGCTATTGACAAGTAAATCCTAGACGCTCGATCTTGGTTATTTTCGCTTTCGCGGCTGGCAGCAAAGTTCAGAACCATGTTTCTGTGAATAACTCTTGAACCGTAAGTCACAGACGCTCGCTCTTGGCTGCATTCGTTTCAGCTCGTGGCAGCCAGTCTAAAAAACTTTATCTTGGACTTCTCTGGATGCTTCCCAGGCGAGCTATTGGCAGCATGTTCAGAACCACTGTTTCTGAGGCTAATTCTTGAACCGTAAGTCATAAACGCTCGATCTTGGCGGCATTCGTCTCAGCGCCTGGCAGTTAGTATAGAAGCACTGTTTCCCACTGTTTCTGAGGCTAATTCTTGAACCGTAAGTCATAGACGCTCGATCTTGGCGGCCTTCGTCTCAGCGCCTGGCAATTAGTATATAAGCACTGTCTTTGACTTCTCTGGATGTTTCCCAGGCGAGCTATTGACAAGTAAATCCTAGACGTTCGATCTTGGTTATTTTCGCTTTCGCGGCTGGCAGCAAAGTTCAGAACCATGTTTCTGTGAATAACTCTTGAACCGTAAGTCACAGACGCTCGCTCTTGGCTGCATTCGTTTCAGCTCGTGGCAGCCAGTCCAAAAAACTTTATCTTGGACTTCTCTGGATGCTTCCTAGGCGAGCTATTGGCAGCATGTT
The DNA here is from genome assembly GCF_050947455.1 of Rhinoderma darwinii. Classification (NCBI taxonomy): domain Eukaryota; kingdom Metazoa; phylum Chordata; class Amphibia; order Anura; family Rhinodermatidae; genus Rhinoderma; species Rhinoderma darwinii. The sequence continues at coordinate 50,464 of NW_027463367.1, read as the reverse complement.
CAGAACCACTGTTTCTGAGGCTAATTCTTGAACCGTAAGTCATAGACGCTCGATCTTGGCGGCATTCGTCTCAGCGCCTGGCAGTTAGTATAGAAGCACTGTTTCCCACTGTTTCTGAGGCTAATTTTTGAACCGTAAGTCATAGACGCTAGATCTTGGTGGCATTCGTCTCAGCGCCTGGCAATTAGTATAGAAGCACTGTCTTTGACTTCTCTGGATGTTTCCCAGGCGAGCTATTGACAAGTAAATCCTAGACACTCGTTCTTGGTTATTTTCGCTTTCGCGGCTGGCAGCAAAGTTCAGAACCATGTTTCTGTGAATAACTCTTGAACCGTAAGTCACAGACGCTCGCTCTTGGCTGCATTCGTTTCAGCTCGTGGCAGCCAGTCTAAAAAACACTATCTTGGACTTCTCTGGATGCTTCCCAGGCGAGCTATTGGCAGCATGTTCAGAACCACTGTTTCTGAGGCTAATTCTTGAACCGTAAGTCATAGACGCTCGATCTTGGCGGCATTCGTCTCAGCGCCTGGCAGTTAGTATAGAAGCACTGTTTCCCACTGTTTCTGAGGCTAATTCTTGAACCGTAAGTCATAGACGCTAGATCTTGGCGGCATTCGTCTCAGCGCCTGGCAATTAGTATATAAGCACTGTCTTTGACTTCCCTGGATGTTTCCCAGGCGAGCTATTGACAAGTAAATCCTAGACGCTCGATCTTGGTTATTTTCGCTTTCGCGGCTGGCAGCAAAGTTCAGAACCATGTTTCTGTGAATAACTCTTGAACCGTAAGTCACAGACGCTCGCTCTTGGCTGCATTCGTTTCAGCTCGTGGCAGCCAGTCTAAAAAACTTTATCTTGGACTTCTCTGGATGCTTCCCAGGCGAGCTATTGGCAGCATGTTCAGAACCACTGTTTCTGAGGCTAATTCTTGAACCGTAAGTCATAGACGCTCGATCTTGGCGGCATTCGTCTCAGCGCCTGGCAGTTAGTATAGAAGCACTGTTTCCCACTGTTTCTGAGGCTAATTCTTGAACCGTAAGTCATAGACGCTCGATCTTGGCGGCCTTCGTCTCAGCGCCTGGCAATTAGTATATAAGCACTGTCTTTGACTTCTCTGGATGTTTCCCAGGCGAGCTATTGACAAGTAAATCCTAGACGCTCGATCTTGGTTATTTTCGCTTTCGCGGCTGGCAGCAAAGTTCAGAACCATGTTTCTGTGAATAACTCTTGAACCGTAAGTCACAGACGCTCGCTCTTGGCTGCATTCGTTTCAGCTCGTGGCAGCCAGTCCAAAAAACTTTATCTTGGACTTCTCTGGATGCTTCCTAGGCGAGCTATTGGCAGCATGTTCAGAACCACTGTTTCTGAGGCTAATTCTTGAACCGTAAGTCATAGACGCTCGATCTTGGCGGCATTCGTCTTAGCGCCTGGCAGTTAGTATAGAAGCACTGTTTCCCACTGTTTCTGAGGCTAATTCTTGAACCGTAAGTCATAGACGCTAGATCTTGATGGCATTCGTCTCAGCGCCTGGCAATTAGTATAGAAGCACTGTCTTTGACTTCTCTGGATGTTTCCCAGGCGAGCTATTGACAAGTAAATCCTAGACACTCGATCTTGGTTATTTTCGCTTTCGCGGCTGGCAGCAAAGTTCAGAACCATGTTTCTGTGAATAACTCTTGAACCGTAAGTCACAGACGCTCGCTCTTGGCTGCATTCGTTTCAGCTCGTGGCAGCCAGTCTAAAAAACACTATCTTGGACTTCTCTGGATGTTTCCCAGGCGAGCTATTGGCAGCATGTTCAGAACCACTGTTTCTGAGGCTAATTCTTGAACCGTAAGTCATAGACGCTCGATCTTGGCGGCATTCGTCTCAGCGCCTGGCAGTTAGTATAGAAGCACTGTTTCCCACTGTTTTTGAGGCTAATTATTGAACCGTTAGTCATAGACGCTAGATCTTGGCGGCATTCGTCTCAGCGCCTGGCAATTAGTATATAAGCACTGTCTTTGACTTCCCTGGATGTTTCCCAGGCGAGCTATTGACAAGTAAATCCTAGACGCTCGATCTTGGTTATTTTCGCTTTCGCGGCTGGCAGCAAAGTTTAGAACCATGTTTCTGTGAATAACTCTTGAACCGTAAGTCACAGACGCTCGCTCTTGGCTGCATTCGTTTCAGCTCGTGGCAGCCAGTCTAAAAAACTTTATCTTGGACTTCTCTGGATGCTTCCCAGGCGAGCTATTAGCAGCATGTTCAGAACCACTGTTTCTGAGGCTAATTCTTGAACCGTAAGTCATAGACGCTCGATCTTGGCGGCATTCGTCTCAGCGCCTGGCAGTTAGTATAGAAGCACTGTTTCCCACTGTTTCTGAGGCTAATTCTTGAACCGTAAGTCATAGACGCTCGATCTTGTCGGCATTCGTCTCAGCGCCTGGCAATTAGTATATAAGCACTGTCTTTGACTTCTCTGGATGTTTCCCAGGCGAGCTATTGACAAGTAAATCCTAGACGCTCGATCTTGGTTATTTTCGCTTTCGCGGCTGGCAGCAAAGTTCAGAACCATGTTTCTGTGAATAACTCTTGAACCGTAAGTCACAGACGCTCGCTCTTGGCTGCATTCGTTTCAGCTCGTGGCAGCCAGTCTAAAAAACTTTATCTTGGACTTCTCTGGATGCTTCCCAGGCGAGCTATTGGCAGCATGTTCAGAACCACTGTTTCTGAGGCTAATTCTTGAACCGTAAGTCATAGACGCTCGATCTTGGCGGCATTCGTCTCAGCGCCTGGCAGTTAGTATAGAAGCACTGTTTCCCACTGTTTCTGAGGCTAATTCTTGAACCGTAAGTCATAGACGCTAGATCTTGGTGGCATTCGTCTCAGCGCCTGGCAATTAGTATAGAAGCACTGTCTTTGACTTCTCTGGATGTTTCCCAGGCGAGCTATTGACAAGTAAATCCTAGACACTCGATCTTGGTTATTTTCGCTTTCGCGGCTGGCAGCAAAGTTCAGAACCATGTTTCTGTGAATAACTCTTGAACCGTAAGTCACAGACGCTCGCTCTTGGCTGCATTCGTTTCAGCTCGTGGCAGCCAGTCTAAAAAACACTATCTTGGACTTCTCTGGATGTTTCCAAGGCGAGCTATTGGCAGCATGTTCAGAACCACTGTTTCTGAGGCTAATTCTTGAACCGTAAGTCATAGACGCTCGATCTTGACGGCATTCGTCTCAGCGCCTGGCAGATAGTATAGAAGCACTGTTTCCCACTGTTTCTGAGGCTAATTCTTGAACCGTAAGTCATAGACGCTCGATCTTGGCGGCATTCGTCTCAGCGCCTGGCAATTAGTATAGAAGCACTGTCTTTGACTTCTCTGGATGTTTCCCAGGCGAGCTATTGACAAGTAAATCCTAGACGCTCGATCTTGGTTATTTTCGCTTTCGCGGCTGGCAGCAAAGTTCAGAACCATGTTTCTGTGAATAACTCTTGAACCGTAAGTCACAGACCCTCGCTCTTGGCTGCATTCGTTTCAGCTCGTGGCAGCCAGTCTAAAAAACACTATCTTGGACTTCTCTGGATGTTTCCCAGGCGAGCTATTGGCAGCTTGTTCAGAACCACTGTTTCTGAGGCTAATTCTTGAACCGTAAGTCATAGACGCTCGATCTTGGCGGCATTCGTCTCAGCGCCTGGCAGTTAGTATAGAAGCACTGTTTCCCACTGTTTCTGAGGCTAATTCTTGAACCGTAAGTCATAGACGCTAGATCTTGGCGGCATTCGTCTCAGCGCCTGGCAATTAGTATATAAGCACTGTCTTTGACTTCCCTGGATGTTTCCCAGGCGAGCTATTGACAAGTAAATCCTAGACGCTCGATCTTGGTTATTTTCGCTTTCGCGGCTGGCAGCAAAGTTCAGAACCATGTTTCTGTGAATAACTCTTGAACCGTAAGTCACAGACGCTCGCTCTTGGCTGCATTCGTTTCAGCTCGTGGCAGCCAGTCTAAAAAACTTTATCTTGGACTTCTCTGGATGCTTCCCAGGCGAGCTATTGGCAGCATGTTCAGAACCACTGTTTCTGAGGCTAATTCTTGAACCGTAAGTCATAGACGCTCGATCTTGGCGGCCTTCGTCTCAGCGCCTGGCAATTAGTATATAAGCACTGTCTTTGACTTCTCTGGATGTTTCCCAGGCGAGCTATTGACAAGTAAATCCTAGACGCTCGATCTTGGTTATTTTCGCTTTCGCGGCTGGCAGCAAAGTTCAGAACCATGTTTCTGTGAATAACTCTTGAACCGTAAGTCACAGACGCTCGCTCTTGGCTGCATTCGTTTCAGCTCGTGGCAGCCAGTCCAAAAAACTTTATCTTGGACTTCTCTGGATGCTTCCTAGGCGAGCTATTGGCAGCATGTTCAGAACCACTGTTTCTGAGGCTAATTCTTGAACCGTAAGTCATAGACGCTCGATCTTGGCGGCCTTCGTCTCAGCGCCTGGCAATTAGTATATAAGCACTGTCTTTGACTTCTCTGGATGTTTCCCAGGCGAGCTATTGACAAGTAAATCCTAGACGCTCGATCTTGGTTATTTTCGCTTTCGCGGCTGGCAGCAAAGTTCAGAACCATGTTTCTGTGAATAACTCTTGAACCGTAAGTCACAGACGCTCGCTCTTGGCTGCATTCGTTTCAGCTCGTGGCAGCCAGTCCAAAAAACTTTATCTTGGACTTCTCTGGATTCTTCCTAGGCGAGCTATTGGCAGCATGTTCAGAACCACTGTTTCTGAGGCTAATTATTGAACCGTAAGTCATAGACGCTCGATCTTGGCGGCATTCGTCTCAGCGCCTGGCAGTTAGTATAGAAGCACTGTTTCCCACTGTTTCTGAGCCTAATTCTTGAACCGTAAGTCATAGACGCTAGATCTTGGTGGCATTCGTCTCAGCGCCTGGCAATTAGTATAGAAGCACTGTCTTTGACTTCTCTGGATGTTTCCCAGGCGAGCTATTGACAAGTAAATCCTAGACGCTCGATCTTGGTTATTTTCGCTTTCGCGGCTGGCAGCAAAGTTAAGAACCATGTTTCTGTGAATAACTCTTGAACCGTAAGTCACAGACGCTCGCTCTTGGCTGCATTCGTTTCAGCTCGTGGCAGCCAGTCTAAAAAAACACTATCTTGGACTTCTCTGGATGCTTCCCAGGCGAGCTATTGGCAGCATGTTCAGAACCACTGTTTCTGAGGCTAATTCTTGAACCGTAAGTCATAGACGCTCGATCTTGGCGGCATTCGTCTCAGCGCCTGGCAGTTAGTATAGAAGCACTGTTTCCCACTGTTTCTGAGGCTAATTCTTGAACCGTAAGTCATAGACGCTCGATCTTGGCGGCATTCGTCTCAGCGCCTGGCAATTAGTATAGAAGCACTGTCTTTGACTTCTCTGGATGTTTCCCAGGCGAGCTATTGACAAGTAAATCCTAGACGCTCGATCTTGGTTATTTTCGCTTTCGCGGCTGGCAGCAAAGTTCAGAACCATGTTTCTGTGAATAACTCTTGAACCGTAAGTCACAGACGCTCGCTCTTGGCTGCATTCGTTTCAGCTCGTGGCAGCCAGTCTAAAAAACACTATCTTGGACTTCTCTGGATGTTTCCCAGGCGAGCTATTGGCAGCATGTTCAGAACCACTGTTTCTGAGGCTAATTCTTGAACCGTAAGTCATAGACGCTCGATCTTGGCGGCATTCGTCTCAGCGCCTGGCAGTTAGTATAGAAGCACTGTTTCCCACTGTTTCTGAGGCTAATTCTTGAACCGTAAGTCATAGACGCTAGATCTTGGCGGCATTCGTCTCAGCGCCTGGCAATTAGTATATAAGCACTGTCTTTGACTTCCCTGGATGTTTCCCAGGCGAGCTATTGACAAGTAAATCCTAGACGCTCGATCTTGGTTATTTTCGCTTTCGCGGCTGGCAGCAAAGTTCAGAACCATGTTTCTGTGAATAACTCTTGAACCGTAAGTCACAGACGCTCGCTCTTGGCTGCATTCGTTTCAGCTCGTGGCAGCCAGTCTAAAAAACTTTATCTTGGACTTCTCTGGATGCTTCCCAGGCGAGCTATTGGCAGCATGTTCAGAACCACTGTTTCTGAGGCTAATTCTTGAACCGTAAGTCATAGACGCTCGATCTTGGCGGCATTCGTCTCAGCGCCTGGCAGTTAGTATAGAAGCACTGTTTCCCACTGTTTCTGAGGCTAATTCTTGAACCGTAAGTCATAGACGCTCGATCTTGTCGGCATTCGTCTCAGCGCCTGGCAATTAGTATATAAGCACTGTCTTTGACTTCTCTGGATGTTTCCCAGGCGAGCTGTTGACAAGTAAATCCTAGACGCTCGATCTTGGTTATTTTCGCTTTCGCGGCTGGCAGCAAAGTTCAGAACCATGTTTCTGTGAATAACTCTTGAACCGTAAGTCACAGACGCTCGCTCTTGGCTGCATTCGTTTCACCTCGTGGCAGCCAGTCTAAAAAACTTTATCTTGGACTTCTCTGGATGCTTCCCTGGCGAGCTATTGGCAGCATGTTCAGAACCACTGTTTCTGAGGCTAATTCTTGAACCGTAAGTCATAGACGCTCGATCTTGGCGGCATTCGTCTCAGCGCCTGGCAGTTAGTATAGAAGCACTGTTTCCCACTGTTTCTGAGGCTAATTCTTGAACCGTAAGTCATAGACGCTAGATCTTGGCGGCATTCGTCTCAGCGCCTGGCAATTAGTATAGAAGCACTGTCTTTGACTTCTCTGGATGTTTCCCAGGCGAGCTATTGACAAGTAAATCCTAGACGCTCGATCTTGGTTATTTTCGCTTTCGCGGCTGGCAGCAAAGTTCAGAACCATGTTTCTGTGAATAACTCTTGAACCGTAAGTCACAGACGCTCGCTCTTGGCTGCATTCGTTTCAGCTCGTGGCAGCCAGTCTAAAAAACACTATCTTGGACTTCTCTGGATGTTTCCCAGGCGAGCTATTGGCAGCATGTTCAGAACCACTGTTTCTGAGGCTAATTCTTGAACCGTAAGTCATAGACGCTCGATCTTGGCGGCATTCGTCTCAGCGCCTGGCAGTTAGTATAAAAGCACTGTTTCCCACTGTTTCTGAGGCTAATTCTTGAACCGTAAGTCATAGACGCTCGATCTTGGCGGCCTTCGTCTCAGCGCCTGGCAATTAGTATATAAGCACTGTCTTTGACTTCTCTGGATGTTTCCCAGGCGAGCTATTGACAAGTAAATCCTAGACGCTCGATCTTGGTTATTTTCGCTTTCGCGGCTGGCAGCAAAGTTCAGAACCATGTTTCTGTGAATAACTCTTGAACCGTAAGTCACAGACGCTCGCTCTTGGCTGCATTCGTTTCAGCTCGTGGCAGCCAGTCCAAAAAACTTTATCTTGGACTTCTCTGGATGCTTCCTAGGCGAGCTATTGGCAGCATGTTCAGAACCACTGTTTCTGAGGCTAATTCTTGAACCGTAAGTCATAGACGCTCGATCTTGGCGGCATTCGTCTCAGCGCCTGGCAGTTAGTATAGAAGCACTGTTTCCCACTGTTTCTGAGGCTAATTCTTGAACCGTAAGTCATAGACGCTAGATCTTGGTGGCATTCGTCTGAGCGCCTGGCAATTAGTATAGAAGCACTGTCTTTGACTTCTCTGGATGTTTCCCAGGCGAGCTATTGACAAGTAAATCCTAGACACTCGATCTTGGTTATTTTCGCTTTCGCGGCTGGCAGCAAAGTTCAGAACCATGTTTCTGTGAATAACTCTTGAACCGTAAGTCACAGACGCTCGCTCTTGGCTGCATTCGTTTCAGCTCGTGGCAGCCAGTCTAAAAAACACTATCTTGGACTTCTCTGGATGTTTCCCAGGCGAGCTATTGGCAGCATGTTCAGAACCACTGTTTCTGAGGCTAATTCTTGAACTGTAAGTCATAGACGCTCGATCTTGGCGGCATTCGTCTCAGCGCCTGGCAATTAGTATAAAAGCACTGTCTTTGACTTCTCTGGATGTTTCCCAGGCGAGCTATTGGCAGCATGTTCAGAACCACTGTTTCTGAGGCTAATTCTTGAACCGTAAGTCATAGACGCTCGATCTTGGCGGCCTTCGTCTCAGCGCCTGGCAATTAGTATATAAGCACTGTCTTTGACTTCTCTGGATGTTTCCCAGGCGAGCTATTGACAAGTAAATCCTAGACGCTCGATCTTGGTTATTTTCGCTTTCGCGGCAGGCAGCAAAGTTCAGAACCATGTTTCTGTGAATAACTCTTGAACCGTAAGTCTCAGACGCTCGCTCTAGGCTGCATTCGTTTCAGCTCGTGGCAGCCAGTCCAAAAAACTTTATCTTGGACTTCTCTGGATGCTTCCCAGGCGAGCTATTGGCAGCATGTTCAGAACCACTGTTTCTGAGGCTAATTCTTGAACCGTAAGTCATAGACGCTCGATCTTGGCGGCATTCGTCTCAGCGCCTGGCAGTTAGTATAGAAGCACTGTTTCCCACTGTTTCTGAGGCTAATTCTTGAACCGTAAGTCATAGACGCTAGATCTTGGCGGCATTCGTCTCAGCGCCTGGCAATTAGTATATAAGCACTGTCTTTGACTTCTCTGGATGTTTCCCAGGCGAGCTATTGACAAGTAAATCCTAGACGCTCGATCTTGGTTATTTTCGCTTTCGCGGCTGGCAGCAAAGTTCAGAACCATGTTTCTGTGAATAACTCTTGAACCGTAAGTCACAGACGCTCGCTCTTGGCTGCATTCGTTTCAGCTCGTGGCAGCCAGTCTAAAAAACACTATCTTGGACTTCTCTGGATTTTTCCCAGGCGAGCTATTGGCAGCATGTTCAGAACCACTGTTTCTGAGGCTAATTCTTGAACCGTAAGTCATAGACGCTCGATCTTGGCGGCATTCGTCTCAGCGCCTGGCAATTAGTATAGAAGCACTGTCTTTGACTTCTCTGGATGTTTCCCAGGCGAGCTATTGACAAGTAAATCCTAGACGCTCGATCTTGGTTATTTTCGCTTTCGCGGCTGGCAGCAAAGTTCAGAACCATGTTTCTGTGAATAACTCTTGAACCGTAAGTCACAGACGATCGCTCTTGGCTGCATTCGATTCAGCTCGTGGCAGCCAGTCTAAAAAACACTATCTTAGACTTCTCTGGATGCTTCCCAGGCGAGCTATTGGCAGCATGTTCAGAACCACTGTTTCTGAGGCTAATTCTTGAACCGTAAGTCATAGACGCTCGATCTTGGCGGCCTTCGTCTCAGCGCCTGGCAATTAGTATATAAGCACTGTCTTTGACTTCTCTGGATGTTTCCCAGGCGAGCTATTGACAAGTAAATCCTAGACGCTCGATCTTGGTTATTTTCGCTTTCGCGGCAGGCAGCAAAGTTCAGAACCATGTTTCTGTGAATAACTCTTGAACCGTAAGTCTCAGACGCTCGCTCTAGGCTGCATTCGTTTCAGCTCGTGGCAGCCAGTCCAAAAAACTTTATCTTGGACTTCTCTGGATGCTTCCTAGGCGAGCTATTGGCAGCATGTTCAGAACCACTGTTTCTGAGGCTAATTCTTGAACCGTAAGTCATAGACGCTCGATCTTGGCGGCATTCGTCTCAGCGCCTGGCAGTTAGTATAGAAGCACTGTTTCCCACTGTTTCTGAGGCTAATTCTTGAACCGTAAGTCATAGACGCTAGATCTTGGCGGCATTCGTCTCAGCGCCTGGCAATTAGTATATAAGCACTGTCTTTGACTTCTCTGGATGTTTCCCAGGCGAGCTATTGACAAGTAAATCCTAGACGCTCGATCTTGGTTATTTTCGCTTTCGCGGCTGGCAGCAAAGTTCAGAACCATGTTTCTGTGAATAACTCTTGAACCGTAAGTCACAGACGCTCGCTCTTTGCTGCATTCGTTTCAGCTCGTGGCAGCCAGTCTAAAAAACTTTATCTTGGACTTCTCTGGATGCTTCCCAGGCGAGCTATTGGCAGCATGTTCAGAACCACTGTTTCTGAGGCTAATTCTTGAACCGTAAGTCATAGACGCTCGATCTTGGCGGCATTCGTCTCAGCGCCTGGCAGTTAGTATAGAAGCACTGTTTCCCACTGTTTCTGAGGCTAATTCTTGAACCGTAAGTCATAGACGCTCGATCTTGGCGGCATTCGTCTCAGCGCCTGGCAATTAGTATATAAGCACTGTCTTTGACTTCTCTGGATGTTTCCCAGGCGAGCTATTGACAAGTAAATCCTAGACGCTCGATCTTGGTTATTTTCGCTTTCGCGGCTGGCAGCAAAGTTCAGAACCATGTTTCTGTGAATAACTCTTGAACCGTAAGTCACAGACGCTCGCTCTTGGCTGCATTCGTTTCAGCTCGTGGCAGCCAGTCTAAAAAACTTTATCTTGGACTTCTCTGGATGCTTCCAAGGCGAGCTATTGGCAGCATGTTCAGAACCACTGTTTCTGAGGCTAATTCTTGAACCGTAAGTCATAGACGCTCGATCTTGGCGGCATTCGTCTCAGCGCCTGGCAGTTAGTATAGAAGCACTGTTTCCCACTGTTTCTGAGGCTAATTCTTGAACCGTAAGTCATAGACGCTAGATCTTGGTGGCATTCGTCTCAGCGCCTGGCAATTAGTATAGAAGCACTGTCTTTGACTTCTCTGGATGTTTCCCAGGCGAGCTATTGACAAGTAAATCCTAGACACTCGATCTTGGTTATTTTCGCTTTCGCGGCTGGCAGCAAAGTTCAGAACCATGTTTCTGTGAATAACTCTTGAACCGTAAGTCACAGACGCTCGCTCTTGGCTGCATTCGTTTCAGCTCGTGGCAGCCAGTCTAAAAAACACTATCTTGGACTTCTCTGGATTTTTCCCAGGCGAGCTATTGGCAGCATGTTCAGAACCACTGTTTCTGAGGCTAATTCTTGAACCGTAAGTCATAGACGCTCGATCTTGGCGGCATTCGTCTCAGCGCCTGGAAATTAGTATAGAAGCACTGTCTTTGACTTCTCTGGATGTTTCCCAGGCGAGCTATTGACAAGTAAATCCTAGACGCTCGATCTTGGTTATTTTCGCTTTCGCGGCTGGCAGCAAAGTTCAGAACCATGTTTCTGTGAATAACTCTTGAACCGTAAGTCACAGACGATCGCTCTTGGCTGCATTCGATTCAGCTCGTGGCAGCCAGTCTAAAAAACACTATCTTAGACTTCTCTGGATGCTTCCCAGGCGAGCTATTGGCAGCATGTTCAGAACCACTGTTTCTGAGGCTAATTCTTGAACCGTACGTCATAGACGCTCGATCTTGGCGGCATTCGTCTCAGCGCCTGGCAATTAGTATAGAAGCAATGTCTTTGACTTCTCTGGATGTTTCCCAGGCGAGCTATTGACAAGTAAATCCTAGACGCTCGATCTTGGTTATTTTCGCTTTCGCGGCTGGCAGCAAAGTTCAGAACCATGTTTCTGTGAATAACTCTTGAACCGTAAGTCACAGACGCTCGCTCTTGGCTGCATTCGTTTCAGCTCGTGACAGCCAGTCTAAAAAACACTATCTTAGACTTCTCTGGATGCTTCCCAGGCGAGCTATTGGCAGCATGTTCAGAACCACTGTTTCTGAGGCTAATTCTTGAACCGTAAGTCATAGACGCTCGATCTTGTCGGCATTCGTCTCAGCGCCTGGCAATTAGTATATAAGCACTGTCTTTGACTTCTCTGGATGTTTCCCAGGCGAGCTATTGACAAGTAAATCCTAGACGCTCGATCTTGGTTATTTTCGCTTTCGCGGCTGGCAGCAAAGTTCAGAACCATGTTTCTGTGAATAACTCTTGAACCGTAAGTCACAGACGCTCGCTCTTGGCTGCATTCGTTTCAGCTCGTGGCAGCCAGTCTAAAAAACTTTATCTTGGACTTCTCTGGATGCTTCCCTGGCGAGCTATTGGCAGCATGTTCAGAACCACTGTTTCTGAGGCTAATTCTTGAACCGTAAGTCATAGACGCTCGATCTTGGCGGCATTCGTCTCAGCGCCTGGCAGTTAGTATAGAAGCACTGTTTCCCACTGTTTCTGAGGCTAATTCTTGAACCGTAAGTCATAGACGCTAGATCTTGGTGGCATTCGTCTCAGCGCCTGGCAATTAGTATAGAATCACTGTCTTTGACTTCTCTGGATGTTTCCCAGGCGAGCTATTGACAAGTAAATCCTAGACACTCGATCTTGGTTATTTTCGCTTTCGCGGCTGGCAGCAAAGTTCAGAACCATGTTTCTGTGAATAACTCTTGAACCGTAAGTCACAGACGCTCGCTCTTGGCTGCATTCGTTTCAGCTCGTGGCAGCCAGTCTAAAAAACACTATCTTGGACTTCTCTGGATGTTTCCCAGGCGAGCTATTGGCAGCATGTTCAGAACCACTGTTTCTGAGGCTAATTCTTGAACCGTAAGTCATAGACGCTCGATCTTGACGGCATTCGTCTCAGCGCCTGGCAGATAGTATAGAAGCACTGTTTCCCACTGTTTCTGAGGCTAATTCTTGAACCGTAAGTCATAGACGCTCGATCTTGGCGGCATTCGTCTCAGCGCGTGGCAATTAGTATAGAAGCACTGTCTTTGACTTCTCTGGATGTTTCCCAGGCGAGCTATTGACAAGTAAATCCTAGACGCTCGATCTTGGTTATTTTCGCTTTCGCGGCTGGCAGCAAAGTTCAGAACCATGTTTCTGTGAATAACTCTTGAACCGTAAGTCACAGACCCTCGCTCTTGGCTGCATTCGTTTCAGCTCGTGGCAGCCAGTCTAAAAAACACTATCTTGGACTTCTCTGGATGTTTCCCAGGCGAGCTATTGGCAGCTTGTTCAGAACCACTGTTTCTGAGGCTAATTCTTGAACCGTAAGTCATAGACGCTCGATCTTGGCGGCATTCGTCTCAGCGCCTGGCAGTTAGTATAGAAGCACTGTTTCCCACTGTTTCTGAGGCTAATTCTTGAACCGTAAGTCATAGACTCTAGATCTTGGCGGCATTCGTCTCAGCGCCTGGCAATTAGTATAGAAGCACTGTCTTTGACTTCTCTGGATGTTTCCCAGGCGAGCTATTGACAAGTAAATCCTAGACACTCGATCTTGGTTATTTTCGCTTTCGCGGCTGGCAGCAAAGTTCAGAACCATGTTTCTGTGAATAACTCTTGAACCGTAAGTCACAGACGCTCGCTCTTGGCTGCATTCGTTTCAGCTCGTGGCAGCCAGTCTAAAAAACACTATCTTGGACTTCTCTGGACGTTTCCCAGGCGAGCTATTGGCAGCATGTTCAGAACCACTGTTTCTGAGGCTAATTCTTGAACCGTAAGTCATAGACGCTCGATCTTGGCGGCATTCGTCTCAGCGCCTGGCAGTTAGTATAGAAGCACTGTTTCCCACTGTTTCTGAGGCTAATTCTTGAACCGTAAGTCATAGACGCTCGATCTTGGCGGCCTTCGTCTCAGCGCCTGGCAATTAGTATATAAGCACTGTCTTTGACTTCTCTGGATGTTTCCCAGGCGAGCTATTGACAAGTAAATCCTAGACGCTCGATCTTGGTTATTTTCGCTTTCGCGGCTGGCAGCAAAGTTCAGAACCATGTTTCTGTGAATAACTCTTGAACCGTAAGTCTCAGACGCTCGCTCTAGGCTGCATTCGTTTCAGCTCGTGGCAGCCAGTCCAAAAAACTTTATCTTGGACTTCTCTGGATGCTTCCTAGGCGAGCTATTGGCAGCATGTTCAGAACCACTGTTTCTGAGGCTAATTCTTGAACCGTAAGTCATAGACGCTCGATCTTGGCGGCATTCGTCTCAGCGCCTGGCAGTTAGTATAGAAGCACTGTTTCCCACTGTTTCTGAGGCTAATTCTTGAACCGTAAGTCATAGACGCTAGATCTTGGCGGCATTCGTCTCAGCGCCTGGCAATTAGTATATAAGCACTGTCTTTGACTTCTCTGGATGTTTCCCAGGCGAGCTATTGACAAGTAAATCCTAGACGCTCGATCTTGGTTATTTTCGCTTTCGCGGCTGGCAGCAAAGTTCAGAACCATGTTTCTGTGAATAACTCTTGAACCGTAAGTCACAGACGCTCGCTCTTGGCTGCATTCGTTTCAGCTCGTGGCAGCCAGTCTAAAAAACACTATCTTGGACTTCTCTGGATGTTTCCCAGGCGAGCTATTGGCAGCATGTTCAGAACCACTGTTTCTGAGGCTAATTCTTGAACCGTAAGTCATAGACGCTCGATCTTGGCGGCATTCGTCTCAGCGCCTGGCAGTTAGTATAGAAGCACTGTTTCCCACTGTTTCTGAGGCTAATTCTTGAACCGTAAGTCATAGACGCTCGATCTTGGCGGCCTTCGTCTCAGCGCCTGGCAATTAGTATATAAGCACTGTCTTTGACTTCTCTGGATGTTTCCCAGGCGAGCTATTGACAAGTAAATCCTAGACGCTCGATCTTGGTTATTTTCGCTTTCGCGGCTGGCAGCAAAGTTCAGAACCATGTTTCTGTGAATAACTCTTGAACCGTAAGTCTCAGACGCTCGCTCTAGGCTGCATTCGTTTCAGCTCGTGGCAGCCAGTCCAAAAAACTTTATCTTGGACTTCTCTGGATGCTTCCTAGGCGAGCTATTGGCAGCATGTTCAGAACCACTGTTTCTGAGGCTAATTCTTGAACCGTAAGTCATAGACGCTCGATCTTGGCGGCATTCGTCTCAGCGCCTGGCAGTTAGTATAGAAGCACTGTTTCCCACTGTTTCTGAGGCTAATTCTTGAACCGTAAGTCATAGACGCTAGATCTTGGCGGCATTCGTCTCAGCGCCTGGCAATTAGTATATAAGCACTGTCTTTGACTTCTCTGGATGTTTCCCAGGCGAGCTATTGACAAGTAAATCCTAGACGCTCGATCTTGGTTATTTTCGCTTTCGCGGCTGGCAGCAAAGTTCAGAACCATGTTTCTGTGAATAACTCTTGAACCGTAAGTCACAGACGCTCGCTCTTGGCTGCATTCGTTTCAGCTCGTGGCAGCCAGTCTAAAAAACTTTATCTTGGACTTCTCTGGATGCTTCCCGGGCGAGCTATTGGCAGCATGTTCAGAACCACTGTTTCTGAGGCTAATTCTTGAACCGTAAGTCATAGACGCTCGATCTTGGCGGCATTCGTCTCAGCGCCTGGCAGTTAGTATAGAAGCACTGTTTCCCACTGTTTCTGAGGCTAATTCTTGAACCGTAAGTCATAGACGCTAGATCTTGGCGGCATTCGTCTCAGCGCCTGGCAATTAGTATATAAACACTGTCTTTGACTTCTCTGGATGTTTCCCAGGCGAGCTATTGACAAGTAAATCCTAGACGCTCGATCTTGGTTATTTTCGCTTTCGCGGCTGGCAGCAAAGTTCAGAACCATGTTTCTGTGAATAACTCTTGAACCGTAAGTCACAGACGCTCGCTCTTGGCTGCATTCGTTTCAGCTCGTGGCAGCCAGTCTAAAAAACTTTATCTTGGACTTCTCTGGATGCTTCCCAGGCGAGCTATTGGCAGCATGTTCAGAACCACTGTTTCTGAGGCTAATTCTTGAACCGTAAGTCATAGACGCTCGATCTTGGCGGCATTCGTCTCAGCGCCTGGCAGTTAGTATAGAAGCACTGTTTCCCACTGTTTCTGAGGCTAATTCTTGAACCGTAAGTCATAGACGCTCGATCTTGGCGGCATTCGTCTCAGCGCCTGGCAATTAGTATATAAGCACTGTCTTTGACTTCTCTGGATGTTTCCCAGGCGAGCTATTGACAAGTAAATCCTAGACGCTCGATCTTGGTTATTTTCGCTTTCGCGGCTGGCAGCAAAGTTCAGAACCATGTTTCTGTGAATAACTCTTGAACCGTAAGTCACAGACGCTCGCTCTTGGCTGCATTCGTTTCAGCTCGTGGCAGCCAGTCTAAAAAACTTTATCTTGGACTTCTCTGGATGCTTCCCAGGCGAGCTATTGGCAGCATGTTCAGAACCACTGTTTCTGAGGCTAATTCTTGAACCGTAAGTCATAGACGCTCGATCTTGGCGGCATTCGTCTCAGCGCCTGGCAGTTAGTATAGAAGCACTGTTTCCCACTGTTTCTGAGGCTAATTCTTGAACCGTAAGTCATAGACGCTCGATCTTGGCGGCATTCGTCTCAGCGCCTGGCAATTAGTATATAAGCACTGTCTTTGACTTCTCTGGATGTTTCCCTGGCGAGCTATTGACAAGTAAATCCTAGACGCTCGATCTTGGTTATTTTCGCTTTCGCGGCTGGCAGCAAAGTTCAGAACCATGTTTCTGTGAATAACTCTTGAACCGTAAGTCACAGACGCTCGCTCTTGGCTGCATTCGTTTCAGCTCGTGGCAGCCAGTCTAAAAAACTTTATCTTGGACTTCTCTGGATGCTTCCCAGGCGAGCTATTGGCAGCATGTTCAGAACCACTGTTTCTGAGGCTAATTCTTGAACCGTAAGTCATAGACGCTCGATCTTGGCGGCATTCGTCTCAGCGCCTGGCAGTTAGTATAGAAGCACTGTTTCCCACTGTTTCTGAGGCTAATTCTTGAACCGTAAGTCATAGACGCTCGATCTTGGCGGCATTCGTCTCAGCGCCTGGCAATTAGTATAGAAGCACTGTCTTTGACTTCTCTGGATGTTTCCCAGGCGAGCTATTGACAAGTAAATCCTAGACGCTCGATCTTGGTTATTTTCGCTTTCGCGGCTGGCAGCAAAGTTCAGAACCATGTTTCTGTGAATAACTCTTGAACCGTAAGTCACAGACGCTCGCTCTTGGCTGCATTCGTTTCAGCTCGTGGCAGCCAGTCTAAAAAACACTATCTTGGACTTCTCTGGATGTTTCCCAGGCGAGCTATTGGCAGCATGTTCAGAACCACTGTTTCTGAGGCTAATTCTTGAACCGTAAGTCATAGACGCTCGATCTTGGCGGCATTCGTCTCAGCGCCTGGCAGATAGTATAGAAGCACTGTTTCCCACTGTTTCTGAGGCTAATTCTTGAACCGTAAGTCATAGACGCTCGATCGTGGCGGCATTCGTCTCAGCGCCTGGCAATTAGTATAGAAGCACTGTCTTTGACTTCTCTGGATGTTTCCCAGGCGAGCTATTGACAAGTAAATCCTAGACGCTCGATCTTGGTTATTTTCGCTTTCGCGGCTGGCAGCAAAGTTCAGAACCATGTTTCTGTGAATAACTCTTGAACCGTAAGTCACAGACGCTCGCTCTTGGCTGCATTCGATTCAGCTCGTGGCAGCCAGTCTAAAAAACACTATCTTAGACTTCTCTGGATGCTTCCCAGGCGAGCTATTGGCAGCATGTTCAGAACCACTGTTTCTGAGGCTAATTCTTGAACCGTACGTCATAGACGCTCGATCTTGGCGGCATTCGTCTCAGCGCCTGGCAATTAGTATAGAAGCAATGTCTTTGACTTCTCTGGATGTTTCCCAGGCGAGCTATTGACAAGTAAATCCTAGACGCTCGATCTTGGTTATTTTCGCTTTCGCGGCTGGCAGCAAAGTTCAGAACCATGTTTCTGTGAATAACTCTTGAACCGTAAGTCACAGACGCTCGCTCTTGGCTGCATTCGTTTCAGCTCGTGACAGCCAGTCTAAAAAACACTATCTTAGACTTCTCTGGATGCTTCCCAGGCGAGCTATTGGCAGCATGTTCAGAACCACTGTTTCTGAGGCTAATTCTTGAACCGTAAGTCATAGACGCTCGATCTTGGCGGCATTCGTCTCAGCGCCTGGCAATTAGTATATAAGCACTGTCTTTGACTTCTCTGGATGTTTCCCAGGCGAGCTATTGACAAGTAAATCCTAGACGCTCGATCTTGGTTATTTTCGCTTTCGCGGCTGGCAGCAAAGTTCAGAACCATGTTTCTGTGAATAACTCTTGAACCGTAAGTCACAGACGCTCGCTCTTGGCTGCATTCGTTTCAGCTCGTGGCAGCCAGTCTAAAAAACTTTATCTTGGACTTCTCTGGATGCTTCCCAGGCGAGCTATTGGCAGCATGTTCAGAACCACTGTTTCTGAGGCTAATTCTTGAACCGTAAGTCATAGACGCTCGATCTTGGCGGCATTCGTCTCAGCGCCTGGCAGTTAGTATAGAAGCACTGTTTCCCACTGTTTCTGAGGCTAATTCTTGAACCGTAAGTCATAGACGCTCGATCTTGGCGGCATTCGTCTCAGCGCCTGGCAATTAGTATAGAAGCACTGTCTTTGACTTCTCTGGATGTTTCCCAGGCGAGCTATTGACAAGTAAATCCTAGACGCTCGATCTTGGTTATTTTCGCTTTCGCGGCTGGCAGCAAAGTTCAGAACCATGTTTCTGTGAATAACTCTTGAACCGTAAGTCACAGACGCTCGCTCTTGGCTGCATTCGTTTCAGCTCGTGGCAGCCAGTCTAAAAAACACTATCTTGGACTTCTCTGGATGTTTCCCAGGCGAGCTATTGGCAGCATGTTCAGAACCACTGTTTCTGAGGCTAATTCTTGAACCGTAAGTCATAGACGCTCGATCTTGGCGGCATTCGTCTCAGCGCCTGGCAGATAGTATAGAAGCACTGTTTCCCACTGTTTCTGAGGCAAATTCTTGAACCGTAAGTCATAGACGCTCGATCGTGGCGGCATTCGTCTCAGCGCCTGGCAATTAGTATAGAAGCACTGTCTTTGACTTCTCTGGATGTTTCCCAGGCGAGCTATTGACAAGTAAATCCTAGACGCTCGATCTTGGTTATTTTCGCTTTCGCGGCTGGCAGCAAAGTTCAGAACCATGTTTCTGTGAATAACTCTTGAACCGTAAGTCACAGACGCTCGCTCTTGGCTGCATTCGATTCAGCTCGTGGCAGCCAGTCTAAAAAACACTATCTTAGACTTCTCTGGATGCTTCCCAGGCGAGCTATTGGCAGCATGTTCAGAACCACTGTTTCTGAGGCTAATTCTTGAACCGTACGTCATAGACGCTCGATCTTGGCGGCATTCGTCTCAGCGCCTGGCAATTAGTATAGAAGCAATGTCTTTGACTTCTCTGGATGTTTCCCAGGCGAGCTATTGACAAGTAAATCCTAGACGCTCGATCTTGGTTATTTTCGCTTTCGCGGCTGGCAGCAAAGTTCAGAACCATGTTTCTGTGAATAACTCTTGAACCGTAAGTCACAGACGCTCGCTCTTGGCTGCATTCGTTTCAGCTCGTGACAGCCAGTCTAAAAAACACTATCTTAGACTTCTCTGGATGCTTCCCAGGCGAGCTATTGGCAGCATGTTCAGAACCACTGTTTCTGAGGCTAATTCTTGAACCGTAAGTCATAGACGCTCGATCTTGGCGGCATTCGTCTCAGCGCCTGGCAATTAGTATATAAGCACTGTCTTTGACTTCTCTGGATGTTTCCCAGGCGAGCTATTGACAAGTAAATCCTAGACGCTCGATCTTGGTTATTTTCGCTTTCGCGGCTGGCAGCAAAGTTCAGAACCATGTTTCTGTGAATAACTCTTGAACCGTAAGTCACAGACGCTCGCTCTTGGCTGCATTCGTTTCAGCTCGTGGCAGCCAGTCTAAAAAACTTTATCTTGGACTTCTCTGGATGCTTCCCAGGCGAGCTATTGGCAGCATGTTCAGAACCACTGTTTCTGAGGCTAATTCTTGAACCGTAAGTCATAGACGCTCGATCTTGGCGGCATTCGTCTCAGCGCCTGGCAGTTAGTATAGAAGCACTGTTTCCCACTGTTTCTGAGGCTAATTCTTGAACCGTAAGTCATAGACGCTAGATCTTGGTGGCATTCGTCTCAGCGCCTGGCAATTAGTATAGAAGCACTGTCTTTGACTTCTCTGGATGTTTCCCAGGCGAGCTATTGACAAGTAAATCCTAGACACTCGATCTTGGTTATTTTCGCTTTCGCGGCTGGCAGCAAAGTTCAGAACCATGTTTCTGTGAATAACTCTTGAACCGTAAGTCACAGACCCTCGCTCTTGGCTGCATTCGTTTCAGCTCGTGGCAGCCAGTCTAAAAAACACTATCTTGGACTTCTCTGTATGTTTCCCAGGCGAGCTATTGGCAGCTTGTTCAGAACCACTGTTTCTGAGGCTAATTCTTGCACCGTAAGTCATAGACGCTCGATCTTGGCGGCATTCGTCTCAGCGCCTGGCAGTTAGTATAGAAGCACTGTTTCCCACTGTTTCTGAGGCTAATTCTTGAACCGTAAGTCATAGACGCTAGATCTTGGCGGCATTCGTCTCAGCGCCTGGCAATTAGTATAGAAGCACTGTCTTTGACTTCTCTGGATGTTACCCAGGCGAGCTATTGACAAGTAAATCCTAGACGCTCGATCTTGGTTATTTTCGCTTTCGCGGCTGGCAGCAAAGTTCAGAACCATGTTTCTGTGAATAACTCTTGAACCGTAAGTCACAGACGCTCGCTCTTGGCTGCATTCGTTTCAGCTCGTGGCAGCCAGTCTAAAAAACACTATCTTAGACTTCTCTGGATGCTTCCCAGGCGAGCTATTGGCAGCATGTTCAGAACCACTGTTTCTGAGGCTAATTCTTGAACCGTAAGTCATAGACGCTCGATCTTGGCGGCATTCGTCTCAGCGCCTGGCAGTTAGTATAGAAGCACTGTTTCCCACTGTTTCTGAGGCTAATTCTTGAACCGTAAGTCATAGACGCTAGATCTTGGTGGCATTCGTCTCAGCGCCTGGCAATTAGTATAGAAGCACTGTCTTTGACTTCTCTGGATGTTTCCCAGGCGAGCTATTGACAAGTAAATCCTAGACACTCGTTCTTGGTTATTTTCGCTTTCGCGGCTGGCAGCAAAGTTCAGAACCTTGTTTCTGTGAATAACTCTTGAACCGTAAGTCACAGACGCTCGCTCTTGGCTGCATTCGTTTCAGCTCGTGGCAGCCAGTCTAAAAAACACTATCTTGGACTTCTCTGGATGTTTCCCAGGCGAGCTATTGGCAGCATGTTCAGAACCACTGTTTCTGAGGCTAATTCTTGAACCGTAAGTCATAGACGCTCGATCTTGACGGCATTCGTCTCAGCGCCTGGCAGATAGTATAGAAGCACTGTTTCCCACTGTTTCTGAGGCTAATTCTTGAACCGTAAGTCATAGACGCTCGATCTTGGCGGCATTCGTCTCAGCGCCTGGCAATTAGTATAGAAGCAATGTCTTTGACTTCTCTGGATGTTTCCCAGGCGAGCTATTGACAAGTAAATCCTAGACGCTCGATCTTGGTTATTTTCGCTTTCGCGGCTGGCAGCAAAGTTCAGAACCATGTTTCTGTGAATAACTCTTAAACCGTAAGTCACAGACCCTCGCTCTTGGCTGCATTCGTTTCAGCTCGTGGCAGCCAGTCTAAAAAACACTATCTTAGACTTCTCTGGATGCTTCCCAGGCGAGCTATTGGCAGCATGTTCAGAACCACTGTTTCTGAGGCTAATTCTTGAACCGTAAGTCATAGACGCTCGATCTTGGCGGCATTCGTCTCAGCGCCTGGCAATTAGTATAGAAGCAATGTCTTTGACTTCTCTGGAAGTTTCCCAGGCGAGCTATTGACAAGTAAATCCTAGACGCTCGATCTTGGTTATTTTCGCTTTCGCGGCTGGCAGCAAAGTTCAGAACCATGTTTCTGTGAATAACTCTTGAACCGTAAGTCACAGACGCTCGCTCTTGGCTGCATTCGTTTCAGCTCGTGGCAGCCAGTCTAAAAAACACTATTTTGGACTTCTCTGGATGTTTCCCAGGCGAGCTATTGGCAGCATGTTCAGAACCACTGTCTCTGAGGCTAATTCTTGAACCGTAAGTCATAGACGCTCGATCTTGGCGGCATTCGTCTCAGCGCCTGGCAGTTAGTATAGAAGCACTGTTTCCCACTGTTTCTGAGGCTAATTCTTGAACCGTAAGTCATAGACGCTCGATCTTGGCGGCATTCGTCTCAGCGCCTGGCAATTAGTATAAAAGCACTGTCTTTGACTTCTCTGGATGTTTCCCAGGCGAGCTATTGACAAGCAAATCCTAGACGCTCGATCTTGGTTATTTTCGCTTTCGCGGCTGGCAGCAAAGTTCAGAACCATGTTTCTGTGAATAACTCTTGAACCGTAAGTCACAGACGCTCGCTCTTGGCTGCATTCGTTTCAGCTCGTGGCAGCCAGTCTAAAAAACTTTATCTTGGACTTCTCTGGATGTTTCCCAGGCGAGCTATTGGCAGCATGTTCAGAACCACTGTTTCTGAGGCTAATTCTTGAACCGTAAGTCATAGACGCTCGATCTTGGCGGCATTCGTCTCAGCGCCTGGCAATTAGTATAGAAGCAATGTCTTTGACCTCTCTGGAAGTTTCCCAGGCGAGCTATTGACAAGTAAATCCTAGACGCTCGATCTTGGTTATTTTCGCTTTCGCGGCTGGCAGCAAAGTTCAGAACCATGTTTCTGTGAATAACTCTTGAACCGTAAGTCACAGACGCTCGCTCTTGGCTGCATTCGTTTCAGCTCGTGGCAGCCAGTCTAAAAAACTTTATCTTGGACTTCTCTGGATGCTTCCCAGGCGAGCTATTGGCAGCATGTTCAGAACCACTGTTTCTGAGGCTAATTCTTGAACCGTAAGTCATAGACGCTCGATCTTGGCGGCATTCGTCTCAGCGCCTGGCAGTTAGTATAGAAGCACTGTTTCCCACTGTTTCTGAGGCTAATTCTTGAACCGTAAGTCATAGACGCTCGATCTTGGCGGCATTCGTCTCAGCGCCTGGCAATTAGTATAGAAGCACTGTCTTTGACTTCTCTGGATGTTTCCCAGGCGAGCTATTGACAAGTAAATCCTAGACGCTCGATCTTGGTTATTTTCGCTTTCGCGGCTGGCAGCAAAGTTCAGAACCATGTTTCTGTGAATAACTCTTGAACCGTAAGTCACAGACGCTCGCTCTTGGCTGCATTCGTTTCAGCTCGTGGCAGCCAGTCTAAAAAACACTATCTTGGACTTCTCTGGATGTTTCCCAGGCGAGCTATTGGCAGCATGTTCAGAACCACTGTTTCTGAGGCTAATTCTTGAACCGTAAGTCATAGACGCTCGATCTTGGCGGCATTCGTCTCAGCGCCTGGCAGATAGTATAGAAGCACTGTTTCCCACTGTTTCTGAGGCAAATTCTTGAACCGTAAGTCATAGATGCTCGATCGTGGCGGCATTCGTCTCAGCGCCTGGCAATTAGTATAGAAGCACTGTCTTTGACTTCTCTGGATGTTTCCCAGGCGAGCTATTGACAAGTAAATCCTAGACGCTCGATCTTGGTTATTTTCGCTTTCGCGGCTGGCAGCAAAGTTCAGAACCATGTTTCTGTGAATAACTCTTGAACCGTAAGTCACAGACGCTCGCTCTTGGCTGCATTCGTTTCAGCTCGTGGCAGCCAGTCTAAAAAACACTATCTTGGACTTCTCTGGATGTTTCCCAGGCGAGCTATTGGCAGCATGTTCAGAACCACTGTTTCTGAGGCTAATTCTTGAACCGTAAGTCATAGACGCTCGATCTTGGCGGCATTCGTCTCAGCGCCTGGCAGATAGTATAGAAGCACTGTTTCCCACTGTTTCTGAGGCTAATTCTTGAACCGTAAGTCATAGACGCTCGATCGTGGCGGCATTCGTCTCAGCGCCTGGCAATTAGTATAGAAGCACTGTCTTTGACTTCTCTGGATGTTTCCCAGGCGAGCTATTGACAAGTAAATCCTAGACGCTCGATCTTGGTTATTTTCGCTTTCGCGGCTGGCAGCAAAGTTCAGAACCATGTTTCTGTGAATAACTCTTGAACCGTAAGTCACAGACGCTCGCTCTTGGCTGCATTCGATTCAGCTCGTGGCAGCCAGTCTAAAAAACACTATCTTAGACTTCTCTGGATGCTTCCCAGGCGAGCTATTGGCAGCATGTTCAGAACCACTGTTTCTGAGGCTAATTCTTGAACCGTACGTCATAGACGCTCGATCTTGGCGGCATTCGTCTCAGCGCCTGGCAATTAGTATAGAAGCAATGTCTTTGACTTCTCTGGATGTTTCCCAGGCGAGCTATTGACAAGTAAATCCTAGACGCTCGATCTTGGTTATTTTCGCTTTCGCGGCTGGCAGCAAAGTTCAGAACCATGTTTCTGTGAATAACTCTTGAACCGTAAGTCACAGACGCTCGCTCTTGGCTGCATTCGTTTCAGCTCGTGACAGCCAGTCTAAAAAACACTATCTTAGACTTCTCTGGATGCTTCCCAGGCGAGCTATTGGCAGCATGTTCAGAACCACTGTTTCTGAGGCTAATTCTTGAACCGTAAGTCATAGACGCTCGATCTTGGCGGCATTCGTCTCAGCGCCTGGCAATTAGTATATAAGCACTGTCTTTGACTTCTCTGGATGTTTCCCAGGCGAGCTATTGACAAGTAAATCCTAGACGCTCGATCTTGGTTATTTTCGCTTTCGCGGCTGGCAGCAAAGTTCAGAACCATGTTTCTGTGAATAACTCTTGAACCGTAAGTCACAGACGCTCGCTCTTGGCTGCATTCGTTTCAGCTCGTGGCAGCCAGTCTAAAAAACTTTATCTTGGACTTCTCTGGATGCTTCCCAGGCGAGCTATTGGCAGCATGTTCAGAACCACTGTTTCTGAGGCTAATTCTTGAACCGTAAGTCATAGACGCTCGATCTTGGCGGCATTCGTCTCAGCGCCTGGCAGTTAGTATAGAAGCACTGTTTCCCACTGTTTCTGAGGCTAATTCTTGAACCGTAAGTCATAGACGCTCGATCTTGGCGGCATTCGTCTCAGCGCCTGGCAATTAGTATAGAAGCACTGTCTTTGACTTCTCTGGATGTTTCCCAGGCGAGCTATTGACAAGTAAATCCTAGACGCTCGATCTTGGTTATTTTCGCTTTCGCGGCTGGCAGCAAAGTTCAGAACCATGTTTCTGTGAATAACTCTTGAACCGTAAGTCACAGACGCTCGCTCTTGGCTGCATTCGTTTCAGCTCGTGGCAGCCAGTCTAAAAAACACTATCTTGGACTTCTCTGGATGTTTCCCAGGCGAGCTATTGGCAGCATGTTCAGAACCACTGTTTCTGAGGCTAATTCTTGAACCGTAAGTCATAGACGCTCGATCTTGGCGGCATTCGTCTCAGCGCCTGGCAGATAGTATAGAAGCACTGTTTCCCACTGTTTCTGAGGCAAATTCTTGAACCGTAAGTCATAGACGCTCGATCGTGGCGGCATTCGTCTCAGCGCCTGGCAATTAGTATAGAAGCACTGTCTTTGACTTCTCTGGATGTTTCCCAGGCGAGCTATTGACAAGTAAATCCTAGACGCTCGATCTTGGTTATTTTCGCTTTCGCGGCTGGCAGCAAAGTTCAGAACCATGTTTCTGTGAATAACTCTTGAACCGTAAGTCACAGACGCTCGCTCTTGGCTGCATTCGATTCAGCTCGTGGCAGCCAGTCTAAAAAACACTATCTTAGACTTCTCTGGATGCTTCCCAGGCGAGCTATTGGCAGCATGTTCAGAACCACTGTTTCTGAGGCTAATTCTTGAACCGTACGTCATAGACGCTCGATCTTGGCGGCATTCGTCTCAGCGCCTGGCAATTAGTATAGAAGCAATGTCTTTGACTTCTCTGGATGTTTCCCAGGCGAGCTATTGACAAGTAAATCCTAGACGCTCGATCTTGGTTATTTTCGCTTTCGCGGCTGGCAGCAAAGTTCAGAACCATGTTTCTGTGAATAACTCTTGAACCGTAAGTCACAGACGCTCGCTCTTGGCTGCATTCGTTTCAGCTCGTGACAGCCAGTCTAAAAAACACTATCTTAGACTTCTCTGGATGCTTCCCAGGCGAGCTATTGGCAGCATGTTCAGAACCACTGTTTCTGAGGCTAATTCTTGAACCGTAAGTCATAGACGCTCGATCTTGGCGGCATTCGTCTCAGCGCCTGGCAATTAGTATATAAGCACTGTCTTTGACTTCTCTGGATGTTTCCCAGGCGAGCTATTGACAAGTAAATCCTAGACGCTCGATCTTGGTTATTTTCGCTTTCGCGGCTGGCAGCAAAGTTCAGAACCATGTTTCTGTGAATAACTCTTGAACCGTAAGTCACAGACGCTCGCTCTTGGCTGCATTCGTTTCAGCTCGTGGCAGCCAGTCTAAAAAACTTTATCTTGGACTTCTCTGGATGCTTCCCAGGCGAGCTATTGGCAGCATGTTCAGAACCACTGTTTCTGAGGCTAATTCTTGAACCGTAAGTCATAGACGCTCGATCTTGGCGGCATTCGTCTCAGCGCCTGGCAGTTAGTATAGAAGCACTGTTTCCCACTGTTTCTGAGGCTAATTCTTGAACCGTAAGTCATAGACGCTAGATCTTGGTGGCATTCGTCTCAGCGCCTGGCAATTAGTATAGAAGCACTGTCTTTGACTTCTCTGGATGTTTCCCAGGCGAGCTATTGACAAGTAAATCCTAGACACTCGATCTTGGTTATTTTCGCTTTCGCGGCTGGCAGCAAAGTTCAGAACCATGTTTCTGTGAATAACTCTTGAACCGTAAGTCACAGACCCTCGCTCTTGGCTGCATTCGTTTCAGCTCGTGGCAGCCAGTCTAAAAAACACTATCTTGGACTTCTCTGTATGTTTCCCAGGCGAGCTATTGGCAGCTTGTTCAGAACCACTGTTTCTGAGGCTAATTCTTGCACCGTAAGTCATAGACGCTCGATCTTGGCGGCATTCGTCTCAGCGCCTGGCAGTTAGTATAGAAGCACTGTTTCCCACTGTTTCTGAGGCTAATTCTTGAACCGTAAGTCATAGACGCTAGATCTTGGCGGCATTCGTCTCAGCGCCTGGCAATTAGTATAGAAGCACTGTCTTTGACTTCTCTGGATGTTACCCAGGCGAGCTATTGACAAGTAAATCCTAGACGCTCGATCTTGGTTATTTTCGCTTTCGCGGCTGGCAGCAAAGTTCAGAACCATGTTTCTGTGAATAACTCTTGAACCGTAAGTCACAGACGCTCGCTCTTGGCTGCATTCGTTTCAGCTCGTGGCAGCCAGTCTAAAAAACACTATCTTAGACTTCTCTGGATGCTTCCCAGGCGAGCTATTGGCAGCATGTTCAGAACCACTGTTTCTGAGGCTAATTCTTGAACCGTAAGTCATAGACGCTCGATCTTGGCGGCATTCGTCTCAGCGCCTGGCAGTTAGTATAGAAGCACTGTTTCCCACTGTTTCTGAGGCTAATTCTTGAACCGTAAGTCATAGACGCTAGATCTTGGTGGCATTCGTCTCAGCGCCTGGCAATTAGTATAGAAGCACTGTCTTTGACTTCTCTGGATGTTTCCCAGGCGAGCTATTGACAAGTAAATCCTAGACACTCGTTCTTGGTTATTTTCGCTTTCGCGGCTGGCAGCAAAGTTCAGAACCTTGTTTCTGTGAATAACTCTTGAACCGTAAGTCACAGACGCTCGCTCTTGGCTGCATTCGTTTCAGCTCGTGGCAGCCAGTCTAAAAAACACTATCTTGGACTTCTCTGGATGTTTCCCAGGCGAGCTATTGGCAGCATGTTCAGAACCACTGTTTCTGAGGCTAATTCTTGAACCGTAAGTCATAGACGCTCGATCTTGACGGCATTCGTCTCAGCGCCTGGCAGATAGTATAGAAGCACTGTTTCCCACTGTTTCTGAGGCTAATTCTTGAACCGTAAGTCATAGACGCTCGATCTTGGCGGCATTCGTCTCAGCGCCTGGCAATTAGTATAGAAGCAATGTATTTGACTTCTCTGGATGTTTCCCAGGCGAGCTATTGACAAGTAAATCCTAGACGCTCGATCTTGGTTATTTTCGCTTTCGCGGCTGGCAGCAAAGTTCAGAACCATGTTTCTGTGAATAACTCTTAAACCGTAAGTCACAGACCCTCGCTCTTGGCTGCATTCGTTTCAGCTCGTGGCAGCCAGTCTAAAAAACACTATCTTAGACTTCTCTGGATGCTTCCCAGGCGAGCTATTGGCAGCATGTTCAGAACCACTGTTTCTGAGGCTAATTCTTGAACCGTAAGTCATAGACGCTCGATCTTGGCGGCATTCGTCTCAGCGCCTGGCAATTAGTATAGAAGCAATGTCTTTGACTTCTCTGGAAGTTTCCCAGGCGAGCTATTGACAAGTAAATCCTAGACGCTCGATCTTGGTTATTTTCGCTTTCGCGGCTGGCAGCAAAGTTCAGAACCATGTTTCTGTGAATAACTCTTGAACCGTAAGTCACAGACGCTCGCTCTTGGCTGCATTCGTTTCAGCTCGTGGCAGCCAGTCTAAAAAACTTTATCTTGGACTTCTCTGGATGTTTCCCAGGCGAGCTATTGGCAGCATGTTCAGAACCACTGTTTCTGAGGCTAATTCTTGAACCGTAAGTCATAGACGCTCGATCTTGACGGCATTCGTCTCAGCGCCTGGCAGATAGTATAGAAGCACTGTTTCCCACTGTTTCTGAGGCTAATTCTTGAACCGTAAGTCATAGACGCTCGATCTTGGCGGCATTCGTCTCAGCGCCTGGCAATTAGTATAGAAGCACTGTCTTTGACTTCTCTGGATGTTTCCCAGGCGAGCTATTGACAAGTAAATCCTAGACGCTCGATCTTGGTTATTTTCGCTTTCGCGGCTGGCAGCAAAGTTCAGAACCATGTTTCTGTGAATAACTCTTAAACCGTAAGTCACAGACCCTCGCTCTTGGCTGCATTCGTTTCAGCTCGTGGCAGCCAGTCTAAAAAACACTATCTTGGACTTCTCTGGATGTTTCCCAGGCGAGCTATTGGCAGCTTGTTCAGAACCACTGTTTCTGAGGCTAATTCTTGAACCGTAAGTCATAGACGCTCGATCTTGGCGGCATTCGTCTCAGCGCCTGGCAGTTAGTATAGAAGCACTGTTTCCCACTGTTTCTGAGGCTAATTCTTGAACCGTAAGTCATAGACGCTAGATCTTGGCGGCATTCGTCTCAGCGCCTGGCAATTAGTATAGAAGCACTGTCTTTGACTTCTCTGGATGTTTCCCAGGCGAGCTATTGACAAGTAAATCCTAGACGCTTCGTCTTGGTTATTTTCGCTTTCGCGGCTGGCAGCAAAGTTCAGAACCATGTTTCTGTGAATAACTCTTGAACCGTAAGTCACAGACGCTCGCTCTTGGCTGCATTCGTTTCAGCTCGTGGCAGCCAGTCTAAAAAACACTATCTTAGACTTCTCTGGATGCTTCCCAGGCGAGCTATTGGCAGCATGTTCAGAACCACTGTTTCTGAGGCTAATTCTTGAACCGTAAGTCATAGACGCTCGATCTTGGCGGCATTCGTCTCAGCGCCTGGCAATTAGTATAGAAGCAATGTCTTTGACCTCTCTGGAAGTTTCCCAGGCGAGCTATTGACAAGTAAATCCTAGACGCTCGATCTTGGTTATTTTCGCTTTCGCGGCTGGCAGCAAAGTTCAGAACCATGTTTCTGTGAATAACTCTTGAACCGTAAGTCACAGACGCTCGCTCTTGGCTGCATTCGTTTCAGCTCGTGGCAGCCAGTCTAAAAAACACTATTTTGGACTTCTCTGGATGTTTCCCAGGCGAGCTATTGGCAGCATGTTCAGAACCACTGTTTCTGAGGCTAATTCTTGAACCGTAAGTCATAGACTCTCGATCTTGGCGGCATTCGTCTCAGCGCCTGGCAGTTAGTATAGAAGCACTGTTTCCCACTGTTTCTGAGGCTAATTCTTGAACCGTAAGTCATAGACGCTCGATCTTGGCGGCATTCGTCTCAGCGCCTGGCAGTTAGTATAGAAGCACTGTCTTTGACTTCTCTGGATGTTTCCCAGGCGAGCTATTGACAAGTAAATCCTAGACGCTCGAGCTTGGTTATTTTCGCTTTCGCGGCTGGCAGCAAAGTTCAGAACCATGTTTCTGTGAATAACTCTTGAACCGTTAGTCACAGACGCTCGCTCTTGGCTGCATTCGTTTCAGCTCGTGGCAGCCAGTCTAAAAAACACTATCTTGGACTTCTCTGGATGTTTCCCAGCCGAGCTATTGGCAGCATGTTCAGAACCACTGTTTCTGAGGCTAATTCTTGAACCGTAAGTCATAGACGCTCGATCTTGGCGGCATTCGTCTCAGCGCCTGGCAGTTAGTATAGAAGCACTGTCTTTGACTTCTCTGGATGTTTCCCAGGCGAGCTATTGACAAGTAAATCCTAGACGCTCGATCTTGGTTATTTTCGCATTCGCGGCTGGCAGCAAAGTTCAGAACCATGTTTCTGTGAATAACTCTTGAACCGTAAGTCACAGACGCTCGCTCTTGGCTGCATTCGTTTCAGCTCGTGGCAGCCAGTCTAAAAAATACTATTTTGGACTTCTCTGGATGTTTCCCAGGCGAGCTATTGGCAGCATGTTCAGAACCACTGTTTCTGAGGCTAATTCTTGAACCGTAAGTCATAGACGCTCGATCTTGGCGGCATTCGTCTCAGCGCCTGGCAGTTAGTATATAAGCACTGTTTCCCACTGTTTCTGAGGCTAATTCTTGAACCGTAAGTCATAGACGCTCGATCTTGGCGGCATTCGTCTCAGCGCCTGGCAATTATTATAAAAGCACTGTCTTTGACTTCTCTGGATGTTTCCCAGGCGAGCTATTGACAAGTAAATCCTAGACGCTCGATCTTGGTTATTTTCGCTTTCGCGGCTGGCAGCAAAGTTCAGAACCATGTTTCTGTGAATAACTCTTGAACCGTAAGTCACAGACGCTCGCTCTTGGCTGCATTCGTTTCAGCTCGTGGCAGCCAGTCTAAAAAACACTATCTTGGACTTCTCTGGATGTTTCCCAGGCGAGCTATTGGCAGCATGTTCAGAACCACTGTTTCTGAGGCTAATTCTTGAACCGTAAGTCATAGATGCTCGATCTTGGCGGCATTCGTCTCAGCGCCTGGCAGTTAGTATAGAAGCACTGTTTCCCACTGTTTCTGAGGCTAATTCTTGAACCGTAAGTCATAGACGCTCGATCTTGGCGGCATTCGTCTCAGCGCCTGGCAATTAGTATAAAAGCACTGTCTTTGACTTCTCTGGATGTTTCCCAGGCGAGCTATTGACAAGTAAATCCTAGACGCTCGAGCTTGGTTATTTTCGCTTTCGCGGCTGGCAGCAAAGTTCAGAACCATGTTTCTGTGAATAACTCTTGAACCGTAAGTCACAGACGCTCGCTCTTGGCTGCATTCGTTTCAGCTCGTGGCAGCCAGTCTAAAAAACACTATCTTGGACTTCTCTGGATGTTTCCCAGCCGAGCTATTGGCAGCATTTTCAGAACCACTGTTTCTGAGGCTAATTCTTGAACCGTAAGTCATAGACGCTCGATCTTGGCGGCATTCGTCTCAGCGCCTGGCAGTTAGTATAGAAGCACTGTCTTTGACTTCTCTGAATGTTTCCCAGGCGAGCTATTGACAAGTAAATCCTAGACGCTCGAGCTTGGTTATTTTCGCTTTCGCGGCTGGCAGCAAAGTTCAGAACCATGTTTCTGTGAATAACTCTTGAACCGTTAGTCACAGACGCTCGCTCTTGGCTGCATTCGTTTCAGCTCGTGGCAGCCAGTCTAAAAAACACTATCTTGGACTTCTCTGGATGTTTCCCAGCCGAGCTATTGGCAGCATGTTCAGAACCACTGTTTCTGAGGCTAATTCTTGAACCGTAAGTCATAGACGCTCGATTTTGGCGGCATTCGTCTCAGCGCCTGACAGTTAGTATAGAAGCACTGTCTTTGACTTCTCTGGATGTTTCCCACGCGAGCTATTGACAAGTAAATCCTAGACGCTCGATCTTGGTTATTTTCGCATTCGCGGCTGGCAGCAAAGTTCAGAACCATGTTTCTGTGAATAACTCTTGAACCGTAAGTCACAGACGCTCGCTCTTGGCTGCATTCGTTTCAGCTCGTGGCAGCCAGTCTAAAAAATACTATTTTGGACTTCTCTGGATGTTTCCCAGGCGAGCTATTGGCAGCATGTTCAGAACCACTGTTTCTGAGGCTAATTCTTGAACCGTAAGTCATAGACGCTCGATCTTGGCGGCATTCGTCTCAGCGCCTGGCAGTTAGTATATAAGCACTGTTTCCCACTGTTTCTGAGGCTAATTCTTGAACCGTAAGTCATAGACGCTCGATCTTGGCGGCATTCGTCTCAGCGCCTGGCAATTATTATAAAAGCACTGTCTTTGACTTCTCTGGATGTTTCCCAGGCGAGCTATTGACAAGTAAATCCTAGACGCTCGAGCTTGGTTATTTTCGCTTTCGCGGCTGGCAGCAAAGTTCAGAACCATGTTTCTGTGAATAACTCTTGAACCGTTAGTCACAGACGCTCGCTCTTGGCTGCATTTGTTTCAGCTCGTGGCAGCCAGTCTAAAAAACACTATCTTGGACTTCTCTGGATGTTTCCCAGCCGAGCTATTGGCAGCATGTTCAGAACCACTGTTTCTGAGGCTAATTCTTGAACCGTAAGTCATAGACGCTCGATCTTGGCGGCATTCGTCTCAGCGCCTGGCAGTTAGTATAGAAGCACTGTCTTTGACTTCTCTGGATGTTTCCCAGGCGAGCTATTGACAAGTAAATCCTAGACGCTCGATCTTGGTTATTTTCGCATTCGCGGCTGGCAGCAAAGTTCAGAACCATGTTTCTGTGAATAACTCTTGAACCGTAAGTCACAGACGCTCGCTCTTGGCTGCATTCGTTTCAGCTCGTGGCAGCCAGTCTAAAAAATACTATTTTGGACTTCTCTGGATGTTTCCCAGGCGAGCTATTGGCAGCATGTTCAGAACCACTGTTTCTGAGGCTAATTCTTGAACCGTAAGTCATAGACGCTCGATCTTGGCGGCATTCGTCTCAGCGCCTGGCAGTTAGTATATAAGCACTGTTTCCCACTGTTTCTGAGGCTAATTCTTGAACCGTAAGTCATAGACGCTCGATCTTGGCGGCATTCGTCTCAGCGCCTGGCAATTATTATAAAAGCACTGTCTTTGACTTCTCTGGATGTTTCCCAGGCGAGCTATTGACAAGTAAATCCTAGACGCTCGATCTTGGTTATTTTCGCTTTCGCGGCTGGCAGCAAAGTTCAGAACCATGTTTCTGTGAATAACTCTTGAACCGTAAGTCACAGACGCTCGCTCTTGGCTGCATTCGTTTCAGCTCGTGGCAGCCAGTCTAAAAAACACTATCTTGGACTTCTCTGGATGTTTCCCAGGCGAGCTATTGGCAGCATGTTCAGAACCACTGTTTCTGAGGCTAATTCTTGAACCGTAAGTCATAGACGCTCGATCTTGGCAGCATTCGTCTCAGCGCCTGGCAGATAGTATAGAAGCACTGTTTCCCACTGTTTCTGAGGCTAATTCTTGAACCGTAAGTCATAGACTCTCGATCTTGGCGGCATTCGTCTCAGCGCCTGGCAATTAGTATAGAAGCACTGTCTTTGACTTCTCTGGATGTTTCCCAGGCGAGCTATTGACAAGTAAATCCTAGACGCTCGAGCTTGGTTATTTTCGCTTTCGCGGCTGGCAGCAAAGTTCAGAACCATGTTTCTGTGAATAACTCTTGAACCGTAAGTCACAGACGCTCGCTCTTGGCTGCATTCGTTTCAGCTCGTGGCAGCCAGTCTAAAAAACACTATCTTGGACTTCTCTGGATGTTTCCCAGGCGAGCTATTGGCAGCATGTTCAGAACCACTGTTTCTGAGGCTAATTCTTGAACCGTAAGTCATAGATGCTCGATCTTGGCGGCATTCGTCTCAGCGCCTGGCAGTTAGTATAGAAGCACTGTTTCCCACTGTTTCTGAGGCTAATTCTTGAACCGTAAGTCATAGACGCTCGATCTTGGCGGCATTCGTCTCAGCGCCTGGCAATTAGTATAAAAGCACTGTCTTTGACTTCTCTGGATGTTTCCCAGGCGAGCTATTGACAAGTAAATCCTAGACGCTCGAGCTTGGTTATTTTCGCTTTCGCGGCTGGCAGCAAAGTTCAGAACCATGTTTCTGTGAATAACTCTTGAACCGTTAGTCACAGACGCTCGCTCTTGGCTGCATTTGTTTCAGCTCGTGGCAGCCAGTCTAAAAAACACTATCTTGGACTTCTCTGGATGTTTCCCAGCCGAGCTATTGGCAGCATGTTCAGAACCACTGTTTCTGAGGCTAATTCTTGAACCGTAAGTCATAGACGCTCGATCTTGGCGGCATTCGTCTCAGCGCCTGGCAGTTAGTATAGAAGCACTGTCTTTGACTTCTCTGGATGTTTCCCAGGCGAGCTATTGACAAGTAAATCCTAGACGCTCGATCTTGGTTATTTTCGCATTCGCGGCTGGCAGCAAAGTTCAGAACCATGTTTCTGTGAAT
Source organism: Rhinoderma darwinii (assembly GCF_050947455.1). Taxonomy (NCBI): domain Eukaryota; kingdom Metazoa; phylum Chordata; class Amphibia; order Anura; family Rhinodermatidae; genus Rhinoderma; species Rhinoderma darwinii. The sequence continues at coordinate 16,124 of NW_027463367.1, read as the reverse complement.
AACTCTTGAACCGTAAGTCACAGACGCTCGCTCTTGGCTGCATTCGTTTCAGCTCGTGGCAGCCAGTCTAAAAAATACTATTTTGGACTTCTCTGGATGTTTCCCAGGCGAGCTATTGGCAGCATGTTCAGAACCACTGTTTCTGAGGCTAATTCTTGAACCGTAAGTCATAGACGCTCGATCTTGGCGGCATTCGTCTCAGCGCCTGGCAGTTAGTATATAAGCACTGTTTCCCACTGTTTCTGAGGCTAATTCTTGAACCGTAAGTCATAGACGCTCGATCTTGGCGGCATTCGTCTCAGCGCCTGGCAATTATTATAAAAGCACTGTCTTTGACTTCTCTGGATGTTTCCCAGGCGAGCTATTGACAAGTAAATCCTAGACGCTCGATCTTGGTTATTTTCGCTTTCGCGGCTGGCAGCAAAGTTCAGAACCATGTTTCTGTGAATAACTCTTGAACCGTAAGTCACAGACGCTCGCTCTTGGCTGCATTCGTTTCAGCTCGTGGCAGCCAGTCTAAAAAACACTATCTTGGACTTCTCTGGATGTTTCCCAGGCGAGCTATTGGCAGCATGTTCAGAACCACTGTTTCTGAGGCTAATTCTTGAACCGTAAGTCATAGACGCTCGATCTTGGCAGCATTCGTCTCAGCGCCTGGCAGATAGTATAGAAGCACTGTTTCCCACTGTTTCTGAGGCTAATTCTTGAACCGTAAGTCATAGACTCTCGATCTTGGCGGCATTCGTCTCAGCGCCTGGCAATTAGTATAGAAGCACTGTCTTTGACTTCTCTGGATGTTTCCCAGGCGAGCTATTGACAAGTAAATCCTAGACGCTCGAGCTTGGTTATTTTCGCTTTCGCGGCTGGCAGCAAAGTTCAGAACCATGTTTCTGTGAATAACTCTTGAACCGTAAGTCACAGACGCTCGCTCTTGGCTGCATTCGTTTCAGCTCGTGGCAGCCAGTCTAAAAAACACTATCTTGGACTTCTCTGGATGTTTCCCAGGCGAGCTATTGGCAGCATGTTCAGAACCACTGTTTCTGAGGCTAATTCTTGAACCGTAAGTCATAGATGCTCGATCTTGGCGGCATTCGTCTCAGCGCCTGGCAGTTAGTATAGAAGCACTGTTTCCCACTGTTTCTGAGGCTAATTCTTGAACCGTAAGTCATAGACGCTCGATCTTGGCGGCATTCGTCTCAGCGCCTGGCAATTAGTATAAAAGCACTGTCTTTGACTTCTCTGGATGTTTCCCAGGCGAGCTATTGACAAGTAAATCCTAGACGCTCGATCTTGGTTATTTTCGCTTTCGCGGCTGGCAGCAAAGTTCAGAACCATGTTTCTGTGAATAACTCTTAAACCGTAAGTCACAGACCCTCGCTCTTGGCTGCATTCGTTTCAGCTCGTGGCAGCCAGTCTAAAAACACTATTTTGGACTTCTCTGGATGTTTCCCAGGCGAGCTATTGGCAGCATGTTCAGAACCACTGTTTCTGAGGCTAATTCTTGAACCGTAAGTCATAGATGCTCGATCTTGGCGGCATTCGTCTCAGCGCCTGGCAGTTAGTATAGAAGCACTGTTTCCCACTGTTTCTGAGGCTAATTCTTGAACCGTAAGTCATAGACGCTCGATCTTGGCGGCATTCGTCTCAGCGCCTGGCAATTAGTATAGAAGCACTGTCTTTGACTTCTCTGGATGTTTCCCAGGCGAGCTATTGACAAGTAAATCCTAGACACTCGTTCTTGGTTATTTTCGCTTTCGCGGCTGGCAGCAAAGTTCAGAACCTTGTTTCTGTGAATAACTCTTGAACCGTAAGTCACAGACGCTCGCTCTTGGCTGCATTCGTTTCAGCTCGTGGCAGCCAGTCTAAAAAACACTATCTTGGACTTCTCTGGATGTTTCCCAGGCGAGCTATTGGCAGCATGTTCAGAACCACTGTTTCTGAGGCTAATTCTTGAACCGTAAGTCATAGACGCTCGATCTTGGCGGCATTCGTCTCAGCGCCTTGCAATTAGTATAGAAGCACTGTCTTTGACTTCTCTGGATGTTTCCCAGGCGAGCTATTGACAAGTAAATCCTAGACGCTCGATCTTGGTTATTTTCGCTTTCGCGGCTGGCAGCAAAGTTCAGAACCATGTTTCTGTGAATAACTCTTAAACCGTAAGTCACAGACCCTCGCTCTTGGCTGCATTCGTTACAGCTCGTGGCAGCCAGTCTAAAAAACACTATTTTGGACTTCTCTGGATGTTTCCCAGGCGAGCTATTGGCAGCATGTTCAGAACCACTGTTTCTGAGGCTAATTCTTGAACCGTAAGTCATAGATGCTCGATCTTGGCGGCATTCGTCTCAGCGCCTGGCAGTTAGTATAGAAGCACTGTTTCCCACTGTTTCTGAGGCTAATTCTTGAACCGTAAGTCATAGACGCTCGATCTTGGCGGCATTCGTCTCAGCGCCTGGCAATTAGTATAGAAGCACTGTCTTTGACTTCTCTGGATGTTTCCCAGGCGAGCTATTGACAAGTAAATCCTAGACACTCGTTCTTGGTTATTTTCGCTTTCGCGGCTGGCAGCAAAGTTCAGAACCTTGTTTCTGTGAATAACTCTTGAACCGTAAGTCACAGACGCTCGCTCTTGGCTGCATTCGTTTCAGCTCGTGGCAGCCAGTCTAAAAAACACTATCTTGGACTTCTCTGGATGTTTCCCAGGCGAGCTATTGGCAGCATGTTCAGAACCACTGTTTCTGAGGCTAATTCTTGAACCGTAAGTCATAGACGCTCGATCTTGACGGCATTCGTCTCAGCGCCTGGCAGATAGTATAGAAGCACTGTTTCCCACTGTTTCTGAGGCTAATTCTTGAACCGTAAGTCATAGACGCTCGATCTTGGCGGCATTCGTCTCAGCGCCTGGCAATTAGTATAGAAGCAATGTCTTTGACTTCTCTGGATGTTTCCCAGGCGAGCTATTGACAAGTAAATCCTAGACGCTCGATCTTGGTTATTTTCGCTTTCGCGGCTGGCAGCAAAGTTCAGAACCATGTTTCTGTGAATAACTCTTAAACCGTAAGTCACAGACCCTCGCTCTTGGCTGCATTCGTTTCAGCTCGTGGCAGCCAGTCTAAAAAACACTATCTTAGACTTCTCTGGATGCTTCCCAGGCGAGCTATTGGCAGCATGTTCAGAACCACTGTTTCTGAGGCTAATTCTTGAACCGTAAGTCATAGACGCTCGATCTTGGCGGCATTCGTCTCAGCGCCTGGCAATTAGTATAGAAGCAATGTCTTTGACTTCTCTGGAAGTTTCCCAGGCGAGCTATTGACAAGTAAATCCTAGACGCTCGATCTTGGTTATTTTCGCTTTCGCGGCTGGCAGCAAAGTTCAGAACCATGTTTCTGTGAATAACTCTTGAACCGTAAGTCACAGACGCTCGCTCTTGGCTGCATTCGTTTCAGCTCGTGGCAGCCAGTCTAAAAAACACTATTTTGGACTTCTCTGGATGTTTCCCAGGCGAGCTATTGGCAGCATGTTCAGAACCACTGTCTCTGAGGCTAATTCTTGAACCGTAAGTCATAGACGCTCGATCTTGGCGGCATTCGTCTCAGCGCCTGGCAGTTAGTATAGAAGCACTGTTTCCCACTGTTTCTGAGGCTAATTCTTGAACCGTAAGTCATAGACGCTCGATCTTGGCGGCATTCGTCTCAGCGCCTGGCAATTAGTATAAAAGCACTGTCTTTGACTTCTCTGGATGTTTCCCAGGCGAGCTATTGACAAGCAAATCCTAGACGCTCGATCTTGGTTATTTTCGCTTTCGCGGCTGGCAGCAAAGTTCAGAACCATGTTTCTGTGAATAACTCTTGAACGGTAAGTCACAGACGCTCGCTCTTGGCTGCATTCGTTTCAGCTCGTGGCAGCCAGTCTAAAAAACTTTATCTTGGACTTCTCTGGATGTTTCCCAGGCGAGCTATTGGCAGCATGTTCAGAACCACTGTTTCTGAGGCTAATTCTTGAACCGTAAGTCATAGACGCTCGATCTTGACGGCATTCGTCTCAGCGCCTGGCAGATAGTATAGAAGCACTGTTTCCCACTGTTTCTGAGGCTAATTCTTGAACCGTAAGTCATAGACGCTCGATCTTGGCGGCATTCGTCTCAGCGCCTGGCAATTAGTATAGAAGCACTGTCTTTGACTTCTCTGGATGTTTCCCAGGCGAGCTATTGACAAGTAAATCCTAGACGCTCGATCTTGGTTATTTTCGCTTTCGCGGCTGGCAGCAAAGTTCAGAACCATGTTTCTGTGAATAACTCTTAAACCGTAAGTCACAGACCCTCGCTCTTGGCTGCATTCGTTTCAGCTCGTGGCAGCCAGTCTAAAAAACACTATCTTGGACTTCTCTGGATGTTTCCCAGGCGAGCTATTGGCAGCTTGTTCAGAACCACTGTTTCTGAGGCTAATTCTTGAACCGTAAGTCATAGACGCTCGATCTTGGCGGCATTCGTCTCAGCGCCTGGCAGTTAGTATAGAAGCACTGTTTCCCACTGTTTCTGAGGCTAATTCTTGAACCGTAAGTCATAGACGCTAGATCTTGGCGGCATTCGTCTCAGCGCCTGGCAATTAGTATAGAAGCACTGTCTTTGACTTCTCTGGATGTTTCCCAGGCGAGCTATTGACAAGTAAATCCTAGACGCTCGATCTTGGTTATTTTCGCTTTCGCGGCTGGCAGCAAAGTTCAGAACCATGTTTCTGTGAATAACTCTTGAACCGTAAGTCACAGACGCTCGCTCTTGGCTGCATTCGTTTCAGCTCGTGGCAGCCAGTCTAAAAAACACTATCTTAGACTTCTCTGGATGCTTCCCAGGCGAGCTATTGGCAGCATGTTCAGAACCACTGTTTCTGAGGCTAATTCTTGAACCGTAAGTCATAGACGCTCGATCTTGGCGGCATTCGTCTCAGCGCCTGGCAATTAGTATAGAAGCAATGTCTTTGACTTCTCTGGAAGTTTCCCAGGCGAGCTATTGACAAGTAAATCCTAGACGCTCGATCTTGGTTATTTTCGCTTTCGCGGCTGGCAGCAAAGTTCAGAACCATGTTTCTGTGAATAACTCTTGAACCGTAAGTCACAGACGCTCGCTCTTGGCTGCATTCGTTCAGCTCGTGGCAGCCAGTCTAAAAAACACTATTTTGGACTTCTCTGGATGTTTCCCAGGCGAGCTATTGGCAGCATGTTCAGAACCACTGTTTCTGAGGCTAATTCTTGAACCGTAAGTCATAGACGCTCGATCTTGGCGGCATTCGTCTCAGCGCCTGGCAGTTAGTATAGAAGCACTGTTTCCCACTGTTTCTGAGGCTAATTCTTGAACCGTAAGTCATAGACGCTCGATCTTGGCGGCATTCGTCTCAGCGCCTGGCAATTAGTATAGAAGCACTGTCTTTGACTTCTCTGGATGTTTCCCAGGCGAGCTATTGACAAGTAAATCCTAGACGCTCGAGCTTGGTTATTTTCGCTTTCGCGGCTGGCAGCAAAGTTCAGAACCATGTTTCTGTGAATAACTCTTGAAACGTTAGTCACAGACGCTCGCTCTTGGCTGCATTCGTTTCAGCTCGTGGCAGCCAGTCTAAAAAACACTATCTTGGACTTCTCTGGATGTTTCCCAGCCGAGCTATTGGCAGCATGTTCAGAACCACTGTTTCTGAGGCTAATTCTTGAACCGTAAGTCATAGACGCTCGATCTTGGCGGCATTCGTCTCAGCGCCTGGCAGTTAGTATAGAAGCACTGTCTTTGACTTCTCTGGATGTTTCCCAGGCGAGCTATTGACAAGTAAATCCTAGACGCTCGAGCTTGGTTATTTCGCTTTCGCGGCTGGCAGCAAAGTTCAGAACCATGTTTCTGTGAATAACTCTTGAACCGTTAGTCACAGACGCTCGCTCTTGGCTGCATTCGTTCCAGCTCGTGGCAGCCAGTCTAAAAAACACTATCTTGGACTTCTCTGGATGTTTCCCAGCCGAGCTATTGGCAGCATGTTCAGAACCACTGTTTCTGAGGCTAATTCTTGAACCGTAAGTCATAGACGCTCGATCTTGGCGGCATTCGTCTCAGCGCCTGGCAGTTAGTATAGAAGCACTGTCTTTGACTTCTCTGGATGTTTCCCAGGCGAGCTATTGACAAGTAAATCCTAGACGCTCGATCTTGGTTATTTTCGCATTCGCGGCTGGCAGCAAAGTTCAGAACCATGTTTCTGTGAATAACTCTTGAACCGTAAGTCAAAGACGCTCGCTCTTGGCTGCATTCGTTTCAGCTCGTGGCAGCCAGTCTAAAAAACACTATTTTGACTTCTCTGGATGTCTTCCCAGGCGAGCTATTGGCAGCATGTTCAGAACCACTGTTTCTGAGGCTAATTCTTGAACCGTAAGTCATAGATGCTCGATCTTGGCGGCATTCGTCTCAGCGCCTGGCAGTTAGTATAGAAGCACTGTTTCCCACTGTTTCTGAGGCTAATTCTTGAACCGTAAGTCATAGACGCTCGATCTTGGCGGCATTCGTCTCAGCGCCTGGCAATTAGTATAGAAGCACTGTCTTTGACTTCTCTGGATGTTTCCCAGGCGAGCTATTGACAAGTAAATCCTAGACACTCGTTCTTGGTTATTTTCGCTTCGCGGCTGGCAGCAAAGTTCAGAACCTTGTTTCTGTGAATAACTCTTGAACCGTAAGTCACAGACGCTCGCTCTTGGCTGCATTCGTTTCAGCTCGTGGCAGCCAGTCTAAAAAACACTATCTTGGACTTCTCTGGATGTTTCCCAGGCGAGCTATTGGCAGCATGTTCAGAACCACTGTTTCTGAGGCTAATTCTTGAACCGTAAGTCATAGACGCTCGATCTTGGCGGCATTCGTCTCAGCGCCTTGCAATTAGTATAGAAGCACTGTCTTTGACTTCTCTGGATGTTTCCCAGGCGAGCTATTGACAAGTAAATCCTAGACGCTCGATCTTGGTTATTTTCGCTTTCGCGGCTGGCAGCAAAGTTCAGAACCATGTTTCTGTGAATAACTCTTAAACCGTAAGTCACAGACCCTCGCTCTTGGCTGCATTCGTTTCAGCTCGTGGCAGCCAGTCTAAAAAACACTATTTTGGACTTCTCTGGATGTTTCCCAGGCGAGCTATTGGCAGCATGTTCAGAACCACTGTTTCTGAGGCTAATTCTTGAACCGTAAGTCATAGATGCTCGATCTTGGCGGCATTCGTCTCAGCGCCTGGCAGTTAGTATAGAAGCACTGTTTCCCACTGTTTCTGAGGCTAATTCTTGAACCGTAAGTCATAGACGCTCGATCTTGGCGGCATTCGTCTCAGCGCCTGGCAATTAGTATAGAAGCACTGTCTTTGACTTCTCTGGATGTTTCCCAGGCGAGCTATTGACAAGTAAATCCTAGACACTCGTTCTTGGTTATTTTCGCTTTCGCGGCTGGCAGCAAAGTTCAGAACCTTGTTTCTGTGAATAACTCTTGAACCGTAAGTCACAGACGCTCGCTCTTGGCTGCATTCGTTTCAGCTCGTGGCAGCCAGTCTAAAAAACACTATCTTGGACTTCTCTGGATGTTTCCCAGGCGAGCTATTGGCAGCATGTTCAGAACCACTGTTTCTGAGGCTAATTCTTGAACCGTAAGTCATAGACGCTCGATCTTGACGGCATTCGTCTCAGCGCCTGGCAGATAGTATAGAAGCACTGTTTCCCACTGTTTCTGAGGCTAATTCTTGAACCGTAAGTCATAGACGCTCGATCTTGGCGGCATTCGTCTCAGCGCCTGGCAATTAGTATAGAAGCAATGTCTTTGACTTCTCTGGATGTTTCCCAGGCGAGCTATTGACAAGTAAATCCTAGACGCTCGATCTTGGTTATTTTCGCTTTCGCGGCTGGCAGCAAAGTTCAGAACCATGTTTCTGTGAATAACTCTTAAACCGTAAGTCACAGACCCTCGCTCTTGGCTGCATTCGTTTCAGCTCGTGGCAGCCAGTCTAAAAAACACTATCTTAGACTTCTCTGGATGCTTCCCAGGCGAGCTATTGGCAGCATGTTCAGAACCACTGTTTCTGAGGCTAATTCTTGAACCGTAAGTCATAGACGCTCGATCTTGGCGGCATTCGTCTCAGCGCCTGGCAATTAGTATAGAAGCAATGTCTTTGACTTCTCTGGAAGTTTCCCAGGCGAGCTATTGACAAGTAAATCCTAGACGCTCGATCTTGGTTATTTTCGCTTTCGCGGCTGGCAGCAAAGTTCAGAACCATGTTTCTGTGAATAACTCTTGAACCGTAAGTCACAGACGCTCGCTCTTGGCTGCATTCGTTTCAGCTCGTGGCAGCCAGTCTAAAAAACACTATTTTGGACTTCTCTGGATGTTTCCCAGGCGAGCTATTGGCAGCATGTTCAGAACCACTGTCTCTGAGGCTAATTCTTGAACCGTAAGTCATAGACGCTCGATCTTGGCGGCATTCGTCTCAGCGCCTGGCAGTTAGTATAGAAGCACTGTTTCCCACTGTTTCTGAGGCTAATTCTTGAACCGTAAGTCATAGACGCTCGATCTTGGCGGCATTCGTCTCAGCGCCTGGCAATTAGTATAAAAGCACTGTCTTTGACTTCTCTGGATGTTTCCCAGGCGAGCTATTGACAAGCAAATCCTAGACGCTCGATCTTGGTTATTTTCGCTTTCGCGGCTGGCAGCAAAGTTCAGAACCATGTTTCTGTGAATAACTCTTGAACGGTAAGTCACAGACGCTCGCTCTTGGCTGCATTCGTTTCAGCTCGTGGCAGCCAGTCTAAAAAACTTTATCTTGGACTTCTCTGGATGTTTCCCAGGCGAGCTATTGGCAGCATGTTCAGAACCACTGTTTCTGAGGCTAATTCTTGAACCGTAAGTCATAGACGCTCGATCTTGACGGCATTCGTCTCAGCGCCTGGCAGATAGTATAGAAGCACTGTTTCCCACTGTTTCTGAGGCTAATTCTTGAACCGTAAGTCATAGACGCTCGATCTTGGCGGCATTCGTCTCAGCGCCTGGCAATTAGTATAGAAGCACTGTCTTTGACTTCTCTGGATGTTTCCCAGGCGAGCTATTGACAAGTAAATCCTAGACGCTCGATCTTGGTTATTTTCGCTTTCGCGGCTGGCAGCAAAGTTCAGAACCATGTTTCTGTGAATAACTCTTAAACCGTAAGTCACAGACCCTCGCTCTTGGCTGCATTCGTTTCAGCTCGTGGCAGCCAGTCTAAAAAACACTATCTTGGACTTCTCTGGATGTTTCCCAGGCGAGCTATTGGCAGCTTGTTCAGAACCACTGTTTCTGAGGCTAATTCTTGAACCGTAAGTCATAGACGCTCGATCTTGGCGGCATTCGTCTCAGCGCCTGGCAGTTAGTATAGAAGCACTGTTTCCCACTGTTTCTGAGGCTAATTCTTGAACCGTAAGTCATAGACGCTAGATCTTGGCGGCATTCGTCTCAGCGCCTGGCAATTAGTATAGAAGCACTGTCTTTGACTTCTCTGGATGTTTCCCAGGCGAGCTATTGACAAGTAAATCCTAGACGCTCGATCTTGGTTATTTTCGCTTTCGCGGCTGGCAGCAAAGTTCAGAACCATGTTTCTGTGAATAACTCTTGAACCGTAAGTCACAGACGCTCGCTCTTGGCTGCATTCGTTTCAGCTCGTGGCAGCCAGTCTAAAAAACACTATCTTAGACTTCTTTGGATGCTTCCCAGGCGAGCTATTGGCAGCATGTTCAGAACCACTGTTTCTGAGGCTAATTCTTGAACCGTAAGTCATAGACGCTCGATCTTGGCGGCATTCGTCTCAGCGCCTGGCAATTAGTATAGAAGCAATGTCTTTGACTTCTCTGGAAGTTTCCCAGGCGAGCTATTGACAAGTAAATCCTAGACGCTCGATCTTGGTTATTTTCGCTTTCGCGGCTGGCAGCAAAGTTCAGAACCATGTTTCTGTGAATAACTCTTGAACCGTAAGTCACAGACGCTCGCTCTTGGCTGCATTCGTTTCAGCTCGTGGCAGCCAGTCTAAAAAACACTATTTTGGACTTCTCTGGATGTTTCCCAGGCGAGCTATTGGCAGCATGTTCAGAACCACTGTTTCTGAGGCTAATTCTTGAACCGTAAGTCATAGACGCTCGATCTTGGCGGCATTCGTCTCAGCGCCTGGCAGTTAGTATAGAAGCACTGTTTCCCACTGTTTCTGAGGCTAATTCTTGAACCGTAAGTCATAGACGCTCGATCTTGGCGGCATTCGTCTCAGCGCCTGGCAATTAGTATAGAAGCACTGTCTTTGACTTCTCTGGATGTTTCCCAGGCGAGCTATTGACAAGTAAATCCTAGACGCTCGAGCTTGGTTATTTTCGCTTTCGCGGCTGGCAGCAAAGTTCAGAACCATGTTTCTGTGAATAACTCTTGAACCGTTAGTCACAGACGCTCGCTCTTGGCTGCATTCGTTTCAGCTCGTGGCAGCCAGTCTAAAAAACACTATCTTGGACTTCTCTGGATGTTTCCCAGCCGAGCTATTGGCAGCATGTTCAGAACCACTGTTTCTGAGGCTAATTCTTGAACCGTAAGTCATAGACGCTCGATCTTGGCGGCATTCGTCTCAGCGCCTGGCAGTTAGTATAGAAGCACTGTCTTTGACTTCTCTGGATGTTTCCCAGGCGAGCTATTGACAAGTAAATCCTAGACGCTCGAGCTTGGTTATTTTCGCTTTCGCGGCTGGCAGCAAAGTTCAGAACCATGTTTCTGTGAATAACTCTTGAACCGTTAGTCACAGACGCTCGCTCTTGGCTGCATTCGTTTCAGCTCGTGGCAGCCAGTCTAAAAAACACTATCTTGGACTTCTCTGGATGTTTCCCAGCCGAGCTATTGGCAGCATGTTCAGAACCACTGTTTCTGAGGCTAATTCTTGAACCGTAAGTCATAGACGCTCGATCTTGGCGGCATTCGTCTCAGCGCCTGGCAGTTAGTATAGAAGCACTGTCTTTGACTTCTCTGGATGTTTCCCAGGCGAGCTATTGACAAGTAAATCCTAGACGCTCGATCTTGGTTATTTTCGCATTCGCGGCTGGCAGCAAAGTTCAGAACCATGTTTCTGTGAATAACTCTTGAACCGTAAGTCACAGACGCTCGCTCTTGGCTGCATTCGTTTCAGCTCGTGGCAGCCAGTCTAAAAAATACTATTTTGGACTTCTCTGGATGTTTCCCAGGCGAGCTATTGGCAGCATGTTCAGAACCACTGTTTCTGAGGCTAATTCTTGAACCGTAAGTCATAGACGCTCGATCTTGGCGGCATTCGTCTCAGCGCCTGGCAGTTAGTATATAAGCACTGTTTCCCACTGTTTCTGAGGCTAATTCTTGAACCGTAAGTCATAGACGCTCGATCTTGGCGGCATTCGTCTCAGCGCCTGGCATTTATTATAAAAGCACTGTCTTTGACTTCTCTGGATGTTTCCCAGGCGAGCTATTGACAAGTAAATCCTAGACGCTCGATCTTGGTTATTTTCGCTTTCGCGGCTGGCAGCAAAGTTCAGAACCATGTTTCTGTGAATAACTCTTGAACCGTAAGTCACAGACGCTCGCTCTTGGCTGCATTCGTTTCAGCTCGTGGCAGCCAGTCTAAAAAACACTATCTTGGACTTCTCTGGATGTTTCCCAGGCGAGCTATTGGCAGCATGTTCAGAACCACTGTTTCTGAGGCTAATTCTTGAACCGTAAGTCATAGACACTCGATCTTGGCAGCATTCGTCTCAGCGCCTGGCAGATAGTATAGAAGCACTGTTTCCCACTGTTTCTGAGGCTAATTCTTGAACCGTAAGTCATAGACTCTCGATCTTGGCGGCATTCGTCTCAGCGCCTGGCAATTAGTATAGAAGCACTGTCTTTGACTTCTCTGGATGTTTCCCAGGCGAGCTATTGACAAGTAAATCCTAGACGCTCGAGCTTGGTTATTTTCGCTTTCGCGGCTGGCAGCAAAGTTCAGAACCATGTTTCTGTGAATAACTCTTGAACCGTAAGTCACAGACGCTCGCTCTTGGCTGCATTCGTTTCAGCTCGTGGCAGCCAGTCTAAAAAACACTATCTTGGACTTCTCTGGATGTTTCCCAGGCGAGCTATTGGCAGCATGTTCAGAACCACTGTTTCTGAGGCTAATTCTTGAACCGTAAGTCATAGATGCTCGATCTTGGCGGCATTCGTCTCAGCGCCTGGCAGTTAGTATAGAAGCACTGTTTCCCACTGTTTCTGAGGCTAATTCTTGAACCGTAAGTCATAGACGCTCGATCTTGGCGGCATTCGTCTCAGCGCCTGGCAATTAGTATAAAAGCACTGTCTTTGACTTCTCTGGATGTTTCCCAGGCGAGCTATTGACAAGCAAATCCTAGACGCTCGATCTTGGTTATTTTCGCTTTCGCGGCTGGCAGCAAAGTTCAGAACCATGTTTCTGTGAATAACTCTTGAACGGTAAGTCACAGACGCTCGCTCTTGGCTGCATTCGTTTCAGCTCGTGGCAGCCAGTCTAAAAAACTTTATCTTGGACTTCTCTGGATGTTTCCCAGGCGAGCTATTGGCAGCATGTTCAGAACCACTGTTTCTGAGGCTAATTCTTGAACCGTAAGTCATAGACGCTCGATCTTGGCGGCATTCGTCTCAGCGCCTGGCAATTAGTATAGAAGCACTGTCTTTGACTTCTCTGGATGTTTCCCAGGCGAGCTATTGACAAGTAAATCCTAGACGCTCGATCTTGGTTATTTTCGCTTTCGCGGCTGGCAGCAAAGTTCAGAACCATGTTTCTGTGAATAACTCTTGAACGGTAAGTCACAGACGCTCGCTCTTGGCTGCATTCGTTTCAGCTCGTGGCAGCCAGTCTAAAAAACTTTATCTTGGACTTCTCTGGATGTTTCCCAGGCGAGCTATTGGCAGCATGTTCAGAACCACTGTTTCTGAGGCTAATTCTTGAACCGTAAGTCATAGACGCTCGATCTTGACGGCATTCGTCTCAGCGCCTGGCAGATAGTGTAGAAGCACTGTTTCCCACTGTTTCTGAGGCTAATTCTTGAACCGTAAGTCATAGACGCTCGATCTTGGCGGCATTCGTCTCAGCGCCTGGCAATTAGTATAAAAGCACTGTCTTTGACTTCTCTGGATGTTTCCCAGGCGAGCTATTGACAAGTAAATCCTAGACACTCGTTCTTGGTTATTTTCGCTTTCGCGGCTGGCAGCAAAGTTCAGAACCATGTTTCTGTGAATAACTCTTAAACCGTAAGTCACAGACCCTCGCTCTTGGCTGCATTCGTTTCAGCTCGTGGCAGCCAGTCTAAAAAACACTATTTTGGACTTCTCTGGATGTTTCCCAGGCGAGCTATTGGCAGCATGTTCAGAACCACTGTTTCTGAGGCTAATTCTTGAACCGTAAGTCATAGATGCTCGATCTTGGCGGCATTCGTCTCAGCGCCTGGCAGTTAGTATAGAAGCCCTGTATCCCACTGTTTCTGAGGCTAATTCTTGAACCGTAAGTCATAGACGCTCGATCTTGGCGGCATTCGTCTCAGCGCCTGGCAATTAGTATAGAAGCACTGTCTTTGACTTCTCTGGATGTTTCCCAGGCGAGCTATTGACAAGTAAATCCTAGACACTCGTTCTTGGTTATTTTCGCTTTCGCGGCTGGCAGCAAAGTTCAGAACCTTGTTTCTGTGAATAACTCTTGAACCGTAAGTCACAGACGCTCGCTCTTGGCTGCATTCGTTTCAGCTCGTGGCAGCCAGTCTAAAAAACTTTATCTTGGACTTCTCTGGATGTTTCCCAGGCGAGCTATTGGCAGCATGTTCAGAACCACTGTTTCTGAGGCTAATTCTTGAACCGTAAGTCATAGACGCTCGATCTTGACGGCATTCGTCTCAGCGCCTGGCAGATAGTGTAGAAGCACTGTTTCCCACTGTTTCTGAGGCTAATTCTTGAACCGTAAGTCATAGACGCTCGATCTTGGCGGCATTCGTCTCAGCGCCTGGCAATTAGTATAAAAGCACTGTCTTTGACTTCTCTGGATGTTTCCCAGGCGAGCTATTGACAAGTAAATCCTAGACGCTCGATCTTGGTTATTTTCGCTTTCGCGGCTGGCAGCAAAGTTCAGAACCATGTTTCTGTGAATAACTCTTGAACGGTAAGTCACAGACGCTCGCTCTTGGCTGCATTCGTTTCAGCTCGTGGCAGCCAGTCTAAAAAACACTATCTTAGACTTCTCTGGATGCTTCCCAGGCGAGCTATTGGCAGCATGTTCAGAACCACTGTTTCTGAGGCTAATTCTTGAACCGTAAGTCATAGACGCTCGATCTTGGCGGCATTCGTCTCAGCGCCTGGCAATTAGTATAGAAGCAATGTCTTTGACTTCTCTGGAAGTTTCCCAGGCGAGCTATTGACAAGTAAATCCTAGACGCTCGATCTTGGTTATTTTCGCTTTCGCGGCTGGCAGCAAAGTTCAGAACCATGTTTCTGTGAATAACTCTTGAACCGTAAGTCACAGACGCTCGCTCTTGGCTGCATTCGTTTCAGCTCGTGGCAGCCAGTCTAAAAAACACTATTTTGGAATTCTCTGGATGTTTCCCAGGCGAGCTATTGGCAGCATGTTCAGAACCACTGTTTCTGAGGCTAATTCTTGAACCGTAAGTCATAGACGCTCGATCTTGGCGGCATTCGTCTCAGCGCCTGGCAATTAGTATAGAAGCACTGTCTTTGACTTCTCTGGATGTTTCCCAGGCGAGCTATTGACAAGTAAATCCTAGACGCTCGAGCTTGGTTATTTTCGCTTTCGCGGCTGGCAGCAAAGTTCAGAACCATGTTTCTGTGAATAACTCTTGAACCGTTAGTCACAGACGCTCGCTCTTGGCTGCATTCGTTTCAGCTCGTGGCAGCCAGTCTAAAAAACACTATCTTGGACTTCTCTGGATGTTTCCCAGCCGAGCTATTGGCAGCATGTTCAGAACCACTGTTTCTGAGGCTAATTCTTGAACCGTAAGTCATAGACGCTCGATCTTGGCGGCATTCGTCTCAGCGCCTGGCAGTTAGTATAAAAGCACTGTCTTTGACTTCTCTGGATGTTTCCCAGGCGAGCTATTGACAAGTAAATCCTAGACGCTCGAGCTTGGTTATTTTCGCTTTCGCGGCTGGCAGCAAAGTTCAGAACCATGTTTCTGTGAATAACTCTTGAACCGTTAGTCACAGACGCTCGCTCTTGGCTGCATTCGTTTCAGCTCGTGGCAGCCAGTCTAAAAAACACTATCTTGGACTTCTCTGGATGTTTCCCAGCCGAGCTATTGGCAGCATGTTCAGAACCACTGTTTTTGAGGCTAATTCTTGAACCGTAAGTCATAGACGCTCGATCTTGGCGGCATTCGTCTCAGCGCCTGGCAGTTAGTATAGAAGCACTGTCTTTGACTTCTCTGGATGTTTCCCAGGCGAGCTATTGACAAGTAAATCCTAGACGCTCGATCTTGGTTATTTTCGCATTCGCGGCTGGCAGCAAAGTTCAGAACCATGTTTCTGTGAATAACTCTTGAACCGTAAGTCACAGACGCTCGCTCTTGGCTGCATTCGTTTCAGCTCGTGGCAGCCAGTCTAAAAAATACTATTTTGGACTTCTCTGGATGTTTCCCAGGCGAGCTATTGGCAGCATGTTCAGAACCACTGTTTCTGAGGCTAATTCTTGAACCATAAGTCATAGACGCTCGATCTTGGCGGCATTCGTCTCAGCGCCTGGCAGTTAGTATATAAGCACTGTTTCCCACTGTTTCTGAGGCTAATTCTTGAACCGTAAGTCATAGACGCTCGATCTTGGCGGCATTCGTCTCAGCGCCTGGCAATTATTATAAAAGCACTGTCTTTGACTTCTCTGGATGTTTCCCAGGCGAGCTATTGACAAGTAAATCCTAGACGCTCGATCTTGGTTATTTTCGCATTCGCGGCTGGCAGCAAAGTTCAGAACCATGTTTCTGTGAATAACTCTTGAACCGTAAGTCACAGACGCTCGCTCTTGGCTGCATTCGTTTCAGCTCGTGGCAGCCAGTCTAAAAAACACTATCTTGGACTTCTCTGGATGTTTCCCAGGCGAGCTATT
>NW_027463366.1:0-52315 GCF_050947455.1 Rhinoderma darwinii | reverse complement strand
TTCGTCTCAGCGCCTGGCAATTAGTATAGAAGCACTGTTTCCCACTGTTTCTGAGGCTAATTCTTGAACCGTAAGTGATAGACGCTAGATCTTGGCGGCATTCGTCTCAGCGCCTGGCAATTAGTATAGAAGCACTGTCTTTGACTTCTCTGGATGTTTCCCAGGCGAGCTTTTGACAAGTAAATCCTAGACGCTCGATCTTGGTTATTTTCGCTTTCGCGGCTGGCAGCAAAGTTCAGAACCATGTTTCTGTGAATAACTTTTGAACCGTAAGTCACAGACGCTCGCTCTTGGCTGCATTCGTTTCAGCTCGTGGCAGCCAGTCTAAAAAACACAATCTTGGACTTCTCTGGATGTTTCCCAGGCGAGCTATTGGCAGCATGTTCAGAACCACTGTTTCTGAGATTAATTCTTGAACCGTAAGTCATAGACGCTCGATCTTGGCGGCATTCGTCTCAGCGCCTGGCAATTAGTATAGAAGCACTGTTTCCCACTGTTTCTGAGGCTAATTCTTGAACCGTAAGTCATAGACGCTAGATCTTGGCGGCATTCGTCTCAGCGCCTGGC
This sequence comes from Rhinoderma darwinii, assembly GCF_050947455.1. Taxonomy (NCBI): domain Eukaryota; kingdom Metazoa; phylum Chordata; class Amphibia; order Anura; family Rhinodermatidae; genus Rhinoderma; species Rhinoderma darwinii. The sequence goes on along the minus strand of NW_027463366.1, from coordinate 51,748 downwards.
AATTAGTATATTAGCACTGTCTTTGACTTCTCTGGATGTTTCCCAGGCGAGCTATTGACAAGTAAATCCTAGACGCTCGATCTTGGTTATTTTCGCTTTCGCGGCTGGCAGCAAAGTTCAGAACCATGTTTCTGTGAATAACTCTTGAACCGTAAGTCACAGACGCTCGCTCTTGGCTGCATTCGTTTCAGCTCGTGGCAGCCAGTCTAAAAAACACTATCTTGGACTTCTCTGGATGTTTCCCAGACGAGCTATTGGCAGCATGTTCAGAACCACTGTATCTGAGGCTAATTCTTGAACCGTAAGTCATAGACGCTCGATCTTGGCGGCATTCGTCTCAGCGCCTGGCAATTAGTATAGAAGCACTGTTTCCCACTGTTTCTGAGGCTAATTCTTGAACCGTAAGTCATAGACGCTAGATCTTGGCGGCATTCGTCTCAGCGCCTGGCAATTAGTATAGAAGCACTGTCTTTGACTTCTCTGGATGTTTCCCAGGCGAGCTATTGACAAGTAAATCCTAGACGCTCGATCTTGGTTATTTTCGCTTTCGCGGCTGGCAGCAAAGTTCAGAACCATGTTTCTGTGAATAACTTTTGAACCGTAAGTCACAGACGCTCGCTCTTGGCTGCATTCGTTTCAGCTCGTGGCAGCCAGTCTAAAAAACACAATCTTGGACTTCTCTGGATGTTTCCCAGGCGAGCTATTGGCAGCATGTTCAGAACCACTGTTTCTGAGGCTAATTCTTGAACCGTAAGTCATACACGCTCGATCTTGGCGGCATTCGTCTCAGCGCCTGGCAATTAGTATAGAAGCACTGTTTCCCACTGTTTCTGAGGCTAATTCTTGAACCGTAAGTCATAGACGCTAGATCTTGGCGGCATTCGTCTCAGCGCCTGGCAATTAGTATAGAAGCACTGTCTTTGACTTCTCTGGATGTTTCCCAGGCGAGCTATTGACAAGTAAATCCTAGACGCTCGATCTTGGTTATTTTTGCTTTCGCGGCTGGCAGCAAAGTTCAGAACCATGTTTCTGTGAATAACTCTTGAACCGTAAGTCACAGACGCTCGCTCTTGGCTGCATTCGTTTCAGCTCGTGGCAGCCAGTCTAAAAAACACTATCTTGGACTTCTCTGGATTTTTCCCAGGCGAGCTATTGGCAGCATGTTCAGAACCACTGTTTCTGAGGCTAATTCTTGAACCGTAAGTCATACACGCTCGATCTTGGCGGCATTCGTCTCAGCGCCTGGCAATTAGTATAGAAGTACTGTTTCCCACTGTTTCTGAGGCTAATTCTTGAACCGTAAGTCATAGACGCTAGATCTTGGCGGCATTCGTCTCAGCGCCTGGCAATTAGTATAGAAGCACTGTCTTTGACTTCTCTGGATGTTTCCCAGGCGAGCTATTGACAAGTAAATCCTAGACGCTCGATCTTGGTTATTTTCGCTTTCGCGGCTGGCAGCAAAGTTCAGAACCATGTTTCTGTGAATAACTCTTGAACCGTAAGTCACAGACGCTCGCTCTTGGCTGCATTCGTTTCAGCTCGTGGCAGCCAGTCTAAAAAACACAATCTTGGACTTCTCTGGATGTTTCCCAGGCGAGCTATTGGCAGCATGTTCAGAACCACTGTTTCTGAGGCTAATTCTTGAACCGTAAGTCATACACGCTCGATCTTGGCGGCATTCGTCTCAGCGCCTGGCAATTAGTATAGAAGCACTGTTTCCCACTGTTTCTGAGGCTAATTCTTGAACCGTAAGTCATAGACGCTAGATCTTGGCGGCATTCGTCTCAGCGCCTGGCAATTAGTATAGAAGCACTGTCTTTGACTTCTCTGGATGTTTCCCAGGCGAGCTTTTGACAAGTAAATCCTAGACGCTCGATCTTGGTTATTTTCGCTTTCGCGGCTGGCAGCAAAGTTCAGAACCATGTTTCTGTGAATAACTTTTGAACCGTAAGTCACAGACGCTCGCTCTTGGCTGCATTCGTTTCAGCTCGTGGCAGCCAGTCTAAAAAACACAATCTTGGACTTCTCTGGATGTTTCCCAGGCGAGCTATTGGCAGCATGTTCAGAACCACTGTTTCTGAGACTAATTCTTGAACCGTAAGTCATAGACGCTCGATCTTGGCGGCATTCGTCTCAGCGCCTGGCAATTAGTATAGAAGCACTGTTTCCCACTGTTTCTGAGGCTAATTCTTGAACCGTAAGTCATAGACGCTAGATCTTGGCGGCATTCGTCTCAGCGCCTGGCAATTAGTATAGAAGCACTGTCTTTGACTTCTCTGGATGTTTCCCAGGCGAGCTATTGACAAGTAAATCCTAGACGCTCGATCTTGGTTATTTTCGCTTTCGCGGCTGGCAGCAAAGTTCAGAACCATGTTTCTGTGAATAACTCTTGAACCGTAAGTCACAGACGCTCGCTCTTGGCTGCATTCGTTTCAGCTCGTGGCAGCCAGTCTAAAAAACACTATCTTGGACTTCTCTGGATGTTTCCCAGGCGAGCTATTGGCAGCATGTTCAGAACCAATGTTTCTGAGGCTAATTCTTGAACCGTAAGTCATAGACGCTAGATCTTGGCGGCATTCGTCTCAGCGCCTGGCAATTAGTATAGAAGCACTGTTTCCCACTGTTTCTGAGGCTAATTCTTGAACCGTAAGTCATAGACGCTAGATCTTGGCGGCATTCGTCTCAGCGCCTGGCAATTAGTATAGAAGCACTGTCTTTGACTTCTCTGGATGTTTCCCAGGCGAGCTATTGACAAGTAAATCCTAGACGCTCGATCTTGGTTATTTTCGCTTTCGCGGCTGGCAGCAAAGTTCAGAACCATGTTTCTGTGAATAACTCTTGAACCGTAAGTCACAGACGCTCGCTCTTGGATGCATTCGTTTCAGCTCGTGGCAGCCAGTCTAAAAAACACTATCTTGGACTTCTCTGGATGTTTCCCAGACGAGCTATTGGCAGCATGTTCAGAACCACTGTATCTGAGGCTAATTCTTGAACCGTAAGTCATAGACGCTCGATCTTGGCGGCATTCGTCTCAGCGCCTGGCAATTAGTATAGAAGCACTGTTTCCCACTGTTTCTGAGGCTAATTCTTGAACCGTAAGTCATAGACGCTAGATCTTGGCGGCATTCGTCTCAGCGCCTGGCAATTAGTATAGAAGCACTGTCTTTGACTTCTCTGGATGTTTCCCAGGCGAGCTATTGACAAGTAAATCCTAGACGCTCGATCTTGGTTATTTTCGCTTTCGCGGCTGGCAGCAAAGTTCAGAACCATGTTTCTGTGAATAACTTTTGAACCGTAAGTCACAGACGCTCGCTCTTGGCTGCATTCGTTTCAGCTCGTGGCAGCCAGTCTAAAAAATACAATCTTGGACTTCTCTGGATGTTTCCCAGGCGAGCTATTGGCAGCATGTTCAGAACCACTGTTTCTGAGGCTAATTCTTGAACCGTAAGTCATACACGCTCGATCTTGGCGGCATTCGTCTCAGCGCCTGGCAATTAGTATAGAAGCACTGTTTCCCACTGTTTCTGAGGCTAATTCTTGAACCGTAAGTCATAGACGCTAGATCTTGGCGGCATTCGTCTCAGCGCCTGGCAATTAGTATAGAAGCACTGTCTTTGACTTCTCTGGATGTTTCCCAGGCGAGCTATTGACAAGTAAATCCTAGACGCTCGATCTTGGTTATTTTCGCTTTCGCGGCTGGCAGCAAAGTTCAGAACCATGTTTCTGTGAATAACTCTTGAACCGTAAGTCACAGACGCTCGCTCTTGGCTGCATTCGTTTCAGCTCGTGGCAGCCAGTCTAAAAAACACTATCTTGGACTTCTCTGGATTTTTCCCAGGCGAGCTATTGGCAGCATGTTCAGAACCACTGTTTCTGAGGCTAATTCTTGAACCGTAAGTCATACACGCTCGATCTTGGCGGCATTCGTCTCAGCGCCTGGCAATTAGTATAGAAGCACTGTTTCCCACTGTTTCTGAGGCTAATTCTTGAACCGTAAGTCATAGACGCTAGATCTTGGCGGCATTCGTCTCAGCGCCTGGCAATTAGTATAGAAGCACTGTCTTTGACTTCTCTGGATGTTTCCCAGGCGAGCTTTTGACAAGTAAATCCTAGACGCTCGATCTTGGTTATTTTCGCTTTCGCGGCTGGCAGCAAAGTTCAGAACCATGTTTCTGTGAATAACTTTTGAACCGTAAGTCACAGACGCTCGCTCTTGGCTGCATTCGTTTCAGCTCGTGGCAGCCAGTCTAAAAAACACAATCTTGGACTTCTCTGGATGTTTCCCAGGCGAGCTATTGGCAGCATGTTCAGAACCACTGTTTCTGAGGCTAATTCTTGAACCGTAAGTCATAGACGCTCGATCTTGGCGGCATTCGTCTCAGCGCCTGGCAATTAGTATAGAAGCACTGTTTCCCACTGTTTCTGAGGCTAATTCTTGAACCGTAAGTCATAGACGCTAGATCTTGGCGGCATTCGTCTCAGCGCCTGGCAATTAGTATAGAAGCACTGTCTTTGACTTCTCTGGATGTTTCCCAGGCGAGCTATTGACAAGTAAATCCTAGACGCTCGATCTTGGTTATTTTCGCTTTCGCGGCTGGCAGCAAAGTTCAGAACCATGTTTCTGTGAATAACTTTTGAACCGTAAGTCACAGACGCTCGCTCTTGGCTGCATTCGTTTCAGCTCGTGGCAGCCAGTCTAAAAAACACTATCTTGGACTTCTCTGGATGTTTCCCAGGCGAGCTATTGGCAGCATGTTCAGAACCACTGTTTCTGAGGCTAATTCTTGAACCGTAAGTCATACACGCTCGATCTTGGCGGCATTCGTCTCAGCGCCTGGCAATTAGTATAGAAGCACTGTTTCCCACTGTTTCTGAGGCTAATTCTTGAACCGTAAGTCATAGACGCTAGATCTTGGCGGCATTCGTCTCAGCGCCTGGCAATTAGTATAGAAGCACTGTCTTTGACTTCTCTGGATGTTTCCCAGGCGAGCTTTTGACAAGTAAATCCTAGACGCTCGATCTTGGTTATTTTCGCTTTCGCGGCTGGCAGCAAAGTTCAGAACCATGTTTCTGTGAATAACTTTTGAACCGTAAGTCACAGACGCTCGCTCTTGGCTGCATTCGTTTCAGCTCGTGGCAGCCAGTCTAAAAAACACAATCTTGGACTTCTCTGGATGTTTCCCAGGCGAGCTATTGGCAGCATGTTCAGAACCACTGTTTCTGAGGCTAATTCTTGAACCGTAAGTCATAGACGCTCGATCTTGGCGGCATTCGTCTCAGCGCCTGGCAATTAGTATAGAAGCACTGTTTCCCACTGTTTCTGAGGCTAATTCTTGAACCGTAAGTCATAGACGCTAGATCTTGGCGGCATTCGTCTCAGCGCCTGGCAATTAGTATAGAAGCACTGTCTTTGACTTCTCTGGATGTTTCCCAGGCGAGCTATTGACAAGTAAATCCTAGACGCTCGATCTTGGTTATTTTCGCTTTCGCGGCTGGCAGCAAAGTTCAGAACCATGTTTCTGTGAATAACTCTTGAACCGTAAGTCACAGACGCTCGCTCTTGGCTGCATTCGTTTCAGCTCGTGGCAGCCAGTCTAAAAAACACTATCTTGGACTTCTCTGGATTTTTCCCAGGCGAGCTATTGGCAGCATGTTCAGAACCACTGTTTCTGAGGCTAATTCTTAAACCGTAAGTCATACACGCTCGATCTTGGCGGCATTCGTCTCAGCGCCTGGCAATTAGTATAGAAGCACTGTTTCCCACTGTTTCTGAGGCTAATTCTTGAACCGTAAGTCATAGACGCTAGATCTTGGCGGCATTCGTCTCAGCGCCTGGCAATTAGTATAGAAGCACTGTCTTTGACTTCTCTGGATGTTTCCCAGGCGAGCTTTTGACAAGTAAATCCTAGACGCTCGATCTTGGTTATTTTCGCTTTCGCGGCTGGCAGCAAAGTTCAGAACCATGTTTCTGTGAATAACTTTTGAACCGTAAGTCACAGACGCTCGCTCTTGGCTGCATTCGTTTCAGCTCGTGGCAGCCAGTCTAAAAAACACAATCTTGGACTTCTCTGGATGTTTCCCAGGCGAGCTATTGGCAGCATGTTCAGAACCACTGTTTCTGAGGCTAATTCTTGAACCGTAAGTCATAGACGCTCGATCTTGGCGGCATTCGTCTCAGCGCCTGGCAATTAGTATAGAAGCACTGTTTCCCACTGTTTCTGAGGCTAATTCTTGAACCGTAAGTCATAGACGCTAGATCTTGGCGGCATTCGTCTCAGCGCCTGGCAATTAGTATAGAAGCACTGTCTTTGACTTCTCTGGATGTTTCCCAGGCGAGCTATTGACAAGTAAATCCTAGACGCTCGATCTTGGTTATTTTCGCTTTCGCGGCTGGCAGCAAAGTTCAGAACCATGTTTCTGTGAATAACTTTTGAACCGTAAGTCACAGACGCTCGCTCTTGGCTGCATTCGTTTCAGCTCGTGGCAGCCAGTCTAAAAAACACTATCTTGGACTTCTCTGGATGTTTCCCAGGCGAGCTATTGGCAGCATGTTCAGAACCACTGTTTCTGAGGCTAATTCTTGAACCGTAAGTCATACACGCTCGATCTTGGCGGCATTCGTCTCAGCGCCTGGCAATTAGTATAGAAGCACTGTTTCCCACTGTTTCTGAGGCTAATTCTTGAACCGTAAGTCATAGACGCTAGATCTTGGCGGCATTCGTCTCAGCGCCTGGCAATTAGTATAGAAGCACTGTCTTTGACTTCTCTGGATGTTTCCCAGGCGAGCTTTTGACAAGTAAATCCTAGACGCTCGATCTTGGTTATTTTCGCTTTCGCGGCTGGCAGCAAAGTTCAGAACCATGTTTCTGTGAATAACTTTTGAACCGTAAGTCACAGACGCTCGCTCTTGGCTGCATTCGTTTCAGCTCGTGGCAGCCAGTCTAAAAAACACAATCTTGGACTTCTCTGGATGTTTCCCAGGCGAGCTATTGGCAGCATGTTCAGAACCACTGTTTCTGAGGCTAATTCTTGAACCGTAAGTCATAGACGCTCGATCTTGGCGGCATTCGTCTCAGCGCCTGGCAATTAGTATAGAAGCACTGTTTCCCACTGTTTCTGAGGCTAATTCTTGAACCGTAAGTCATAGACGCTAGATCTTGGCGGCATTCGTCTCAGCGCCTGGCAATTAGTATAGAAGCACTGTCTTTGACTTCTCTGGATGTTTCCCAGGCGAGCTATTGACAAGTAAATCCTAGACGCTCGATCTTGGTTATTTTCGCTTTCGCGGCTGGCAGCAAAGTTCAGAACCATGTTTCTGTGAATAACTCTTGAACCGTAAGTCACAGACGCTCGCTCTTGGCTGCATTCGTTTCAGCTCGTGGCAGCCAGTCTAAAAAACACTATCTTGGACTTCTCTGGATGTTTCCCAGGCGAGCTATTGGCAGCATGTTCAGAACCACTGTTTCTGAGGCTAATTCTTGAACCGTAAGTCATACACGCTCGATCTTGGCGGCATTCGTCTCAGCGCCTGGCAATTAGTATAGAAGCACTGTTTCCCACTGTTTCTGAGGCTAATTCTTGAACCGTAAGTCATACACGCTCGATCTTGGCGGCATTCGTCTCAGCGCCTGGCAATTAGTATAGAAGCACTGTCTTTGACTTCTCTGGATGTTTCCCAGGCGAGCTATTGACAAGTAAATCCTAGACGCTCGATCTTGGTTATTTTCGCTTTCGCGGCTGGCAGCAAAGTTCAGAACCATGTTTCTGTGAATAACTTTTGAACCGTAAGTCACAGACGCTCGCTCTTGGCTGCATTCGTTTCAGCTCGTGGCAGCCAGTCTAAAAAACACTATCTTGGACTTCTCTGGATGTTTCCCAGGCGAGCTATTGGCAGCATGTTCAGAACCACTGTTTCTGAGGCTAATTCTTGAACCGTAAGTCATACACGCTCGATCTTGGCGGCATTCGTCTCAGCGCCTGGCAATTAGTATAGAAGCACTGTTTCCCACTGTTTCTGAGGCTAATTCTTGAACCGTAAGTCATAGACGCTAGATCTTGGCGGCATTCGTCTCAGCGCCTGGCAATTAGTATAGAAGCACTGTCTTTGACTTCTCTGGATGTTTCCCAGGCGAGCTATTGACAAGTAAATCCTAGATGCTCGATCTTGGTTATTTTCGCTTTCGCGGCTGGCAGCAAAGTTCAGAACCATGTTTCTGTGAATAACTCTTGAACCGTAAGTCACAGACGCTCGCTCTTGGCTGCATTCGTTTCAGCTCGTGGCAGCCAGTCTAAAAAACACTATCTTGGACTTCTCTGGATGTTTCCCAGGCGAGCTATTGGCAGCATGTTCAGAACCACTGTTTCTGAGGCTAATTCTTGAACCGTAAGTCATACACGCTCGATCTTGGCGGCATTCGTCTCAGCGCCTGGCAATTAGTATAGAAGCACTGTTTCCCACTGTTTCTGAGGCTAATTCTTGAACCGTAAGTCATAGACGCTAGATCTTGGCGGCATTCGTCTCAGCGCCTGGCAATTAGTATAGAAGCACTGTTTCCCACTGTTTCTGAGGCTAATTCTTGAACCGTAAGTCATAGACGCTAGATCTTGGCGGCATTCGTCTCAGCGCCTGGCAATTAGTATAGAAGCACTGTCTTTGACTTCTCTGGATGTTTCCCAGGCGAGCTTTTGACAAGTAAATCCTAGACGCTCGATCTTGGTTATTTTCGCTTTCGCGGCTGGCAGCAAAGTTCAGAACCATGTTTCTGTGAATAACTTTTGAACCGTAAGTCACAGACGCTCGCTCTTGGCTGCATTCGTTTCAGCTCGTGGCAGCCAGTCTAAAAAACACAATCTTGGACTTCTCTGGATGTTTCCCAGGCGAGCTATTGGCAGCATGTTCAGAACCACTGTTTCTGAGGCTAATTCTTGAACCGTAAGTCATAGACGCTCGATCTTGGCGGCATTCGTCTCAGCGCCTGGCAATTAGTATAGAAGCACTGTTTCCCACTGTTTCTGAGGCTAATTCTTGAACCGTAAGTCATAGACGCTAGATCTTGGCGGCATTCGTCTCAGCGCCTGGCAATTAGTATAGAAGCACTGTCTTTGACTTCTCTGGATGTTTCCCAGGCGAGCTATTGACAAGTAAATCCTAGACGCTCGATCTTGGTTATTTTCGCTTTCGCGGCTGGCAGCAAAGTTCAGAACCATGTTTCTGTGAATAACTCTTGAACCGTAAGTCACAGACGCTCGCTCTTGGCTGCATTCGTTTCAGCTCGTGGCAGCCAGTCTAAAAAACACTATCTTGGACTTCTCTGGATGTTTCCCAGGCGAGCTATTGGCAGCATGTTCAGAACCACTGTTTCTGAGGCTAATTCTTGAACCGTAAGTCATACACGCTCGATCTTGGCGGCATTCGTCTCAGCGCCTGGCAATTAGTATAGAAGCACTGTTTCCCACTGTTTCTGAGGCTAATTCTTGAACCGTAAGTCATAGACGCTAGATCTTGGCGGCATTCGTCTCAGCGCCTGGCAATTAGTATAGAAGCACTGTCTTTGACTTCTCTGGATGTTTCCCAGGCGAGCTATTGACAAGTAAATCCTAGACGCTCGATCTTGGTTATTTTCGCTTTCGCGGCTGGCAGCAAAGTTCAGAACCATGTTTCTGTGAATAACTTTTGAACCGTAAGTCACAGACGCTCGCTCTTGGCTGCATTCGTTTCAGCTCGTGGCAGCCAGTCTAAAAAACACTATCTTGGACTTCTCTGGATGTTTCCCAGGCGAGCTATTGGCAGCATGTTCAGAACCACTGTTTCTGAGGCTAATTCTTGAACCGTAAGTCATACACGCTCGATCTTGGCGGCATTCGTCTCAGCGCCTGGCAATTAGTATAGAAGCACTGTTTCCCACTGTTTCTGAGGCTAATTCTTGAACCGTAAGTCATAGACGCTAGATCTTGGCGGTATTCGTCTCAGCGCCTGGCAATTAGTATAGAAGCACTGTCTTTGACTTCTCTGGATGTTTCCCAGGCGAGCTATTGACAAGTAAATCCTAGACGCTCGATCTTGGTTATTTTCGCTTTCGCGGCTGGCAGCAAAGTTCAGAACCATGTTTCTGTGAATAACTTTTGAACCGTAAGTCACAGACGCTCGCTCTTGGCTGCATTCGTTTCAGCTCGTGGCAGCCAGTCTAAAAAACACAATCTTGGACTTCTCTGGATGTTTCCCAGGCGAGCTATTGGCAGCATGTTCAGAACCACTGTTTCTGAGGCTAATTCTTGAACCGTAAGTCATACACGCTCGATCTTGGCGGCATTCGTCTCAGCGCCTGGCAATTAGTATAGAAGCACTGTTTCCCACTGTTTCTGAGGCTAATTCTTGAACCGTAAGTCATAGACGCTAGATCTTGGCGGCATTCGTCTCAGCGCCTGGCAATTAGTATAGAAGCACTGTCTTTGACTTCTCTGGATGTTTCCCAGGCGAGCTATTGACAAGTAAATCCTAGACGCTCGATCTTGGTTATTTTCGCTTTCGCGGCTGGCAGCAAAGTTCAGAACCATGTTTCTGTGAATAACTTTTGAACCGTAAGTCACAGACGCTCGCTCTTGGCCGCATTCGTTTCAGCTCGTGGCAGCCAGTCTAAAAAACACTATCTTGGACTTCTCTGGATGTTTCCCAGGCGAGCTATTGGAAGCATGTTCAGAACCACTGTTTCTGAGGCTAATTCTTGAACCGTAAGTCATACACGCTCGATCTTGGCGGCATTCGTCTCAGCGCCTGGCAATTAGTATAGAAGCACTGTCTTTGACTTCTCTGGATGTTTCCCAGGCGAGCTTTTGACAAGTAAATCCTAGACGCTCGATCTTGGTTATTTTCGCTTTCGCGGCTGGCAGCAAAGTTCAGAACCATGTTTCTGTGAATAAATTTTGAACCGTAAGTCACAGACGCTCGCTCTTGTCTGCATTCGTTTCAGCTCGTGGCAGCCAGTCTAAAAAACACTATCTTGGACTTCTCTGGATGTTTCCCAGGCGAGCTATTGGCAGCATGTTCAGAACCACTGTTTCTGAGGCTAATTCTTGAACCGTAAGTCATACACGCTCGATCTTGGCGGCATTCGTCTCAGCGCCTGGCAATTAGTATAGAAGCACTGTTTCCCACTGTTTCTGAGGCTAATTCTTGAACCGTAAGTCATAGACGCTAGATCTTGGCGGTATTCGTCTCAGCGCCTGGCAATTAGTATAGAAGCACTGTCTTTGACTTCTCTGGATGTTTCCCAGGCGAGCTATTGACAAGTAAATCCTAGACGCTCGATCTTGGTTATTTTCGCTTTCGCGGCTGGCAGCAAAGTTCAGAACCATGTTTCTGTGAATAACTTTTGAACCGTAAGTCACAGACGCTCGCTCTTGGCTGCATTCGTTTCAGCTCGTGGCAGCCAGTCTAAAAAACACTATCTTGGACTTCTCTGGATGTTTCCCAGACGAGCTATTGGCAGCATGTTCAGAACCACTGTTTCTGAGGCTAATTCTTGAACCGTAAGTCATAGACGCTCGATCTTGGCGGCATTCGTCTCAGCGCCTGGCAATTAGTATAGAAGCACTGTTTCCCACTGTTTCTGAGGCTAATTCTTGAACCGTAAGTCATAGACGCTAGATCTTGGCGGCATTCGTCTCAGCGCCTGGCAATTAGTATAGAAGCACTGTCTTTGACTTCTCTGGATGTTTCCCAGGCGAGCTATTGACAAGTAAATCCTAGACGCTCGATCTTGGTTATTTTCGCTTTCGCGGCTGGCAGCAAAGTTCAGAACCATGTTTCTGTGAATAACTTTTGAACCGTAAGTCACAGACGCTCGCTCTTGGCCGCATTCGTTTCAGCTCGTGGCAGCCAGTCTAAAAAACAAAATCTTGGACTTCTCTGGATGTTTCCCAGGCGAGCTATTGGAAGCATGTTCAGAACCACTGTTTCTGAGGCTAATTCTTGAACCGTAAGTCATACACGCTCGATCTTGGCGGCATTCGTCTCAGCGCCTGGCAATTAGTATAGAAGCACTGTCTTTGACTTCTCTGGATGTTTCCCAGGCGAGCTTTTGACAAGTAAATCCTAGACGCTCGATCTTGGTTATTTTCGCTTTCGCGGCTGGCAGCAAAGTTCAGAACCATGTTTCTGTGAATAAATTTTGAACCGTAAGTCACAGACGCTCGCTCTTGGCTGCATTCGTTTCAGCTCGTGGCAGCCAGTCTAAAAAACACAATCTTGGACTTCTCTGGATGTTTCCCAGGCGAGCTATTGGCAGCATGTTCAGAACCACTGTTTCTGAGGCTAATTCTTGAACCGTAAGTCATACACGCTCGATCTTGGCGGCATTCGTCTCAGCGCCTGGCAATTAGTATAGAAGCACTGTTTCCCACTGTTTCTGAGGCTAATTCTTGAACCGTAAGTCATAGACGCTAGATCTTGGCGGCATTCGTCTCAGCGCCTGGCAATTAGTATAGAAGCACTGTCTTTGACTTCTCTGGATGTTTCCCAGGCGAGCTTTTGACAAGTAAATCCTAGACGCTCGATCTTGGTTATTTTCGCTTTCGCGGCTGGCAGCAAAGTTCAGAACCATGTTTCTGTGAATAACTTTTGAACCGTAAGTCACAGACGCTCGCTCTTGGCTGCATTCGTTTCAGCTCGTGGCAGCCAGTCTAAAAAACACAATCTTGGACTTCTCTGGATGTTTCCCAGGCGAGCTATTGGCAGCATGTTCAGAACCACTGTTTCTGAGGCTAATTCTTGAACCGTAAGTCATAGACGCTCGATCTTGGCGGCATTCGTCTCAGCGCCTGGCAATTAGTATAGAAGCACTGTTTCCCACTGTTTCTGAGGCTAATTCTTGAACCGTAAGTCATAGACGCTAGATCTTGGCGGCATTCGTCTCAGCGCCTGGCAATTAGTATAGAAGCACTGTCTTTGACTTCTCTGGATGTTTCCCAGGCGAGCTATTGACAAGTAAATCCTAGACGCTCGATCTTGGTTATTTTCGCTTTCGCGGCTGGCAGCAAAGTTCAGAACCATGTTTCTGTGAATAACTCTTGAACCGTAAGTCACAGACGCTCGCTCTTGGCTGCATTCGTTTCAGCTCGTGGCAGCCAGTCTAAAAAACACTATCTTGGACTTCTCTGGATGTTTCCCAGGCGAGCTATTGGCAGCATGTTCAGAACCACTGTTTCTGAGGCTAATTCTTGAACCGTAAGTCATACACGCTCGATCTTGGCGGCATTCGTCTCAGCGCCTGGCAATTAGTATAGAAGCACTGTTTCCCACTGTTTCTGAGGCTAATTCTTGAACCGTAAGTCATAGACGCTAGATCTTGGCGGCATTCGTCTCAGCGCCTGGCAATTAGTATAGAAGCACTGTCTTTGACTTCTCTGGATGTTTCCCAGGCGAGCTATTGACAAGTAAATCCTAGACGCTCGATCTTGGTTATTTTCGCTTTCGCGGCTGGCAGCAAAGTTCAGAACCATGTTTCTGTGAATAACTTTTGAACCGTAAGTCACAGACGCTCGCTCTTGGCTGCATTCGTTTCAGCTCGTGGCAGCCAGTCTAAAAAACACTATCTTGGACTTCTCTGGATGTTTCCCAGGCGAGCTATTGGCAGCATGTTCAGAACCACTGTTTCTGAGGCTAATTCTTGAACCGTAAGTCATACACGCTCGATCTTGGCGGCATTCGTCTCAGCGCCTGGCAATTAGTATAGAAGCACTGTTTCCCACTGTTTCTGAGGCTAATTCTTGAACCGTAAGTCATAGACGCTAGATCTTGGCGGCATTCGTCTCAGCGCCTGGCAATTAGTATAGAGGCACTGTCTTTGACTTCTCTGGATGTTTCCCAGGCGAGCTATTGACAAGTAAATCCTAGACGCTCGATCTTGGTTATTTTCGCTTTCGCGGCTGGCAGCAAAGTTCAGAACCATGTTTCTGTGAATAACTCTTGAACCGTAAGTCACAGACGCTCGCTCTTGGCTGCATTCGTTTCAGCTCGTGGCAGCCAGTCTAAAAAACACTATCTTGGACTTCTCTGGATGTTTCCCAGACGAGCTATTGGCAGCATGTTCAGAACCACTGTTTCTGAGGCTAATTCTTGAACCGTAAGTCATAGACGCTCGATCTTGGCGGCATTCGTCTCAGCGCCTGGCAATTAGTATAGAAGCACTGTTTCCCACTGTTTCTGAGGCTAATTCTTGAACCGTAAGTCATAGACGCTAGATCTTGGCGGCATTCGTCTCAGCGCCTGGCAATTAGTATAGAAGCACTGTCTTTGACTTCTCTGGATGTTTCCCAGGCGAGCTATTGACAAGTAAATCCTAGACGCTCGATCTTGGTTATTTTCGCTTTCGCGGCTGGCAGCAAAGTTCAGAACCATGTTTCTGTGAATAACTTTTGAACCGTAAGTCACAGACGCTCGCTCTTGGCCGCATTCGTTTCAGCTCGTGGCAGCCAGTCTAAAAAACAAAATCTTGGACTTCTCTGGATGTTTCCCAGGCGAGCTATTGGAAGCATGTTCAGAACCACTGTTTCTGAGGCTAATTCTTGAACCGTAAGTCATACACGCTCGATCTTGGCGGCATTCGTCTCAGCGCCTGGCAATTAGTATAGAAGCACTGTCTTTGACTTCTCTGGATGTTTCCCAGGCGAGCTTTTGACAAGTAAATCCTAGACGCTCGATCTTGGTTATTTTCGCTTTCGCGGCTGGCAGCAAAGTTCAGAACCATGTTACTGTGAATAACTTTTGAACCGTAAGTCACAGACGCTCGCTCTTGGCTGCATTCGTTTCAGCTCGTGGCAGCCAGTCTAAAAAACACTATCTTGGACTTCTCTGGATGTTTCCCAGGCGAGCTATTGGCAGCATGTTCAGAACCACTGTTTCTGAGGCTAATTCTTGAACCGTAAGTCATAGACGCTAGATCTTGGCGGCATTCGTCTCAGCGCCTGGCAATTAGTATAGAAGCACTGTCTTTGACTTCTCTGGATGTTTCCCAGGCGAGCTATTGACAAGTAAATCCTAGACGCTCGATCTTGGTTATTTTCGCTTTCGCGGCTGGCAGCAAAGTTCAGAACCATGTTTCTGTGAATAACTTTTGAACCGTAAGTCACAGACGCTCGCTCTTGGCTGCATTCGTTTCAGCTCGTGGCAGCCAGTCTAAAAAACACAATCTTGGACTTCTCTGGATGTTTCCCAGGCGAGCTATTGGCAGCATGTTCAGAACCACTGTTTCTGAGGCTAATTCTTGAACCGTAAGTCATAGACGCTCGATCTTGGCGGCATTCGTCTCAGCGCCTGGCAATTAGTATAGAAGCACTGTTTCCCACTGTCTCTGAGGCTAATTCTTGAACCGTAAGTCATAGACGCTAGATCTTGGCGGCATTCGTCTCAGCGCCTGGCAATTAGTATAGAAGCACTGTCTTTGACTTCTCTGGATGTTTCCCAGGCGAGCTATTGACAAGTAAATCCTAGACGCTCGATCTTGGTTATTTTCGCTTTCGCGGCTGGCAGCAAAGTTCAGAACCATGTTTCTGTGAATAACTTTTGAACCGTAAGTCACAGACGCTCGCTCTTGGCCGCATTCGTTTCAGCTCGTGGCAGCCAGTCTAAAAAACACTATCTTGGACTTCTCTGGATGTTTCCCAGGCGAGCTATTGGAAGCATGTTCAGAACCACTGTTTCTGAGGCTAATTCTTGAACCGTAAGTCATACACGCTCGATCTTGGCGGCATTCGTCTCAGCGCCTGGCAATTAGTATAGAAGCACTGTCTTTGACTTCTCTGGATGTTTCCCAGGCGAGCTTTTGACAAGTAAATCCTAGACGCTCGATCTTGGTTATTTTCGCTTTCGCGGCTGGCAGCAAAGTTCAGAACCATGTTTCTGTGAATAAATTTTGAACCGTAAGTCACAGACGCTCGCTCTTGTCTGCATTCGTTTCAGCTCGTGGCAGCCAGTCTAAAAAACACTATCTTGGACTTCTCTGGATGTTTCCCAGGCGAGCTATTGGCAGCATGTTCAGAACCACTGTTTCTGAGGCTAATTCTTGAACCGTAAGTCATACACGCTCGATCTTGGCGGCATTCGTCTCAGCGCCTGGCAATTAGTATAGAAGCACTGTTTCCCACTGTTTCTGAGGCTAATTCTTGAACCGTAAGTCATAGACGCTAGATCTTGGCGGTATTCGTCTCAGCGCCTGGCAATTAGTATAGAAGCACTGTCTTTGACTTCTCTGGATGTTTCCCAGGCGAGCTATTGACAAGTAAATCCTAGACGCTCGATCTTGGTTATTTTCGCTTTCGCGGCTGGCAGCAAAGTTCAGAACCATGTTTCTGTGAATAACTTTTGAACCGTAAGTCACAGACGCTCGCTCTTGGCTGCATTCGTTTCAGCTCGTGGCAGCCAGTCTAAAAAACACAATCTTGGACTTCTCTGGATGTTTCCCAGGCGAGCTATTGGCAGCATGTTCAGAACCACTGTTTCTGAGGCTAATTCTTGAACCGTAAGTCATACACGCTCGATCTTGGCGGCATTCGTCTCAGCGCCTGGCAATTAGTATAGAAGCACTGTTTCCCACTGTTTCTGAGGCTAATTCTTGAACCGTAAGTCATAGACGCTAGATCTTGGCGGCATTCGTCTCAGCGCCTGGCAATTAGTATAGAAGCACTGTCTTTGACTTCTCTGGATGTTTCCCAGGCGAGCTATTGACAAGTAAATCCTAGACGCTCGATCTTGGTTATTTTCGCTTTCGCGGCTGGCAGCAAAGTTCAGAACCATGTTTCTGTGAATAACTCTTGAACCGTAAGTCACAGACGCTCGCTCTTGGCTGCATTCGTTTCAGCTCGTGGCAGCCAGTCTAAAAAACACTATCTTGGACTTCTCTGGATGTTTCCCAGACGAGCTATTGGCAGCATGTTCAGAACCACTGTTTCTGAGGCTAATTCTTGAACCGTAAGTCATAGACGCTCGATCTTGGCGGCATTCGTCTCAGCGCCTGGCAATTAGTATAGAAGCACTGTTTCCCACTGTTTCTGAGGCTAATTCTTGAACCGTAAGTCATAGACGCTAGATCTTGGCGGCATTCGTCTCAGCGCCTGGCAATTAGTATAGAAGCACTGTCTTTGACTTCTCTGGATGTTTCCCAGGCGAGCTATTGACAAGTAAATCCTAGACGCTCGATCTTGGTTATTTTCGCTTTCGCGGCTGGCAGCAAAGTTCAGAACCATGTTTCTGTGAATAACTTTTGAACCGTAAGTCACAGACGCTCGCTCTTGGCCGCATTCGTTTCAGCTCGTGGCAGCCAGTCTAAAAAACAAAATCTTGGACTTCTCTGGATGTTTCCCAGGCGAGCTATTGGAAGCATGTTCAGAACCACTGTTTCTGAGGCTAATTCTTGAACCGTAAGTCATACACGCTCGATCTTGGCGGCATTCGTCTCAGCGCCTGGCAATTAGTATAGAAGCACTGTCTTTGACTTCTCTGGATGTTTCCCAGGCGAGCTTTTGACAAGTAAATCCTAGACGCTCGATCTTGGTTATTTTCGCTTTCGCGGCTGGCAGCAAAGTTCAGAACCATGTTTCTGTGAATAAATTTTGAACCGTAAGTCACAGACGCTCGCTCTTGGCTGCATTCGTTTCAGCTCGTGGCAGCCAGTCTAAAAAACACAATCTTGGACTTCTCTGGATGTTTCCCAGGCGAGCTATTGGCAGCATGTTCAGAACCACTGTTTCTGAGGCTAATTCTTGAACCGTAAGTCATACACGCTCGATCTTGGCGGCATTCGTCTCAGCGCCTGGCAATTAGTATAGAAGCACTGTTTCCCACTGTTTCTGAGGCTAATTCTTGAACCGTAAGTCATAGACGCTAGATCTTGGCGGCATTCGTCTCAGCGCCTGGCAATTAGTATAGAAGCACTGTCTTTGACTTCTCTGGATGTTTCCCAGGCGAGCTTTTGACAAGTAAATCCTAGACGCTCGATCTTGGTTATTTTCGCTTTCGCGGCTGGCAGCAAAGTTCAGAACCATGTTTCTGTGAATAACTTTTGAACCGTAAGTCACAGACGCTCGCTCTTGGCTGCATTCGTTTCAGCTCGTGGCAGCCAGTCTAAAAAACACAATCTTGGACTTCTCTGGATGTTTCCCAGGCGAGCTATTGGCAGCATGTTCAGAACCACTGTTTCTGAGGCTAATTCTTGAACCGTAAGTCATAGACGCTCGATCTTGGCGGCATTCGTCTCAGCGCCTGGCAATTAGTATAGAAGCACTGTTTCCCACTGTTTCTGAGGCTAATTCTTGAACCGTAAGTCATAGACGCTAGATCTTGGCGGCATTCGTCTCAGCGCCTGGCAATTAGTATAGAAGCACTGTCTTTGACTTCTCTGGATGTTTCCCAGGCGAGCTATTGACAAGTAAATCCTAGACGCTCGATCTTGGTTATTTTCGCTTTCGCGGCTGGCAGCAAAGTTCAGAACCATGTTTCTGTGAATAACTCTTGAACCGTAAGTCACAGACGCTCGCTCTTGGCTGCATTCGTTTCAGCTCGTGGCAGCCAGTCTAAAAAACACAATCTTGGACTTCTCTGGATGTTTCCCAGGCGAGCTATTGGCAGCATGTTCAGAACCACTGTTTCTGAGGCTAATTCTTGAACCGTAAGTCATAGACGCTCGATCTTGGCGGCATTCGTCTCAGCGCCTGGCAATTAGTATAGAAGCACTGTTTCCCACTGTTTCTGAGGCTAATTCTTGAACCGTAAGTCATAGACGCTAGATCTTGGCGGCATTCGTCTCAGCGCCTGGCAATTAGTATAGAAGCACTGTCTTTGACTTCTCTGGATGTTTCCCAGGCGAGCTATTGACAAGTAAATCCTAGACGCTCGATCTTGGTTATTTTCGCTTTCGCGGCTGGCAGCAAAGTTCAGAACCATGTTTCTGTGAATAACTCTTGAACCGTAAGTCACAGACGCTCGCTCTTGGCTGCATTCGTTTCAGCTCGTGGCAGCCAGTCTAAAAAACACTATCTTGGACTTCTCTGGATGTTTCCCAGGCGAGCTATTGGCAGCATGTTCAGAACCACTGTTTCTGAGGCTAATTCTTGAACCGTAAGTCATACACGCTCGATCTTGGCGGCATTCGTCTCAGCGCCTGGCAATTAGTATAGAAGCACTGTTTCCCACTGTTTCTGAGGCTAATTCTTGAACCGTAAGTCATACACGCTCGATCTTGGCGGCATTCGTCTCAGCGCCTGGCAATTAGTATAGAAGCACTGTCTTTGACTTCTCTGGATGTTTCCCAGGCGAGCTATTGACAAGTAAATCCTAGACGCTCGATCTTGGTTATTTTCGCTTTCGCGGCTGGCAGCAAAGTTCAGAACCATGTTTCTGTGAATAACTTTTGAACCGTAAGTCACAGACGCTCGCTCTTGGCTGCATTCGTTTCAGCTCGTGGCAGCCAGTCTAAAAAACACTATCTTGGACTTCTCTGGATGTTTCCCAGGCGAGCTATTGGCAGCATGTTCAGAACCACTGTTTCTGAGGCTAATTCTTGAACCGTAAGTCATACACGCTCGATCTTGGCGGCATTCGTCTCAGCGCCTGGCAATTAGTATAGAAGCACTGTTTCCCACTGTTTCTGAGGCTAATTCTTGAACCGTAAGTCATAGACGCTAGATCTTGGCGGCATTCGTCTCAGCGCCTGGCAATTAGTATAGAAGCACTGTCTTTGACTTCTCTGGATGTTTCCCAGGCGAGCTATTGACAAGTAAATCCTAGATGCTCGATCTTGGTTATTTTCGCTTTCGCGGCTGGCAGCAAAGTTCAGAACCATGTTTCTGTGAATAACTCTTGAACCGTAAGTCACAGACGCTCGCTCTTGGCTGCATTCGTTTCAGCTCGTGGCAGCCAGTCTAAAAAACACTATCTTGGACTTCTCTGGATGTTTCCCAGGCGAGCTATTGGCAGCATGTTCAGAACCACTGTTTCTGAGGCTAATTCTTGAACCGTAAGTCATACACGCTCGATCTTGGCGGCATTCGTCTCAGCGCCTGGCAATTAGTATAGAAGCACTGTTTCCCACTGTTTCTGAGGCTAATTCTTGAACCGTAAGTCATAGACGCTAGATCTTGGCGGCATTCGTCTCAGCGCCTGGCAATTAGTATAGAAGCACTGTTTCCCACTGTTTCTGAGGCTAATTCTTGAACCGTAAGTCATAGACGCTAGATCTTGGCGGCATTCGTCTCAGCGCCTGGCAATTAGTATAGAAGCACTGTCTTTGACTTCTCTGGATGTTTCCCAGGCGAGCTTTTGACAAGTAAATCCTAGACGCTCGATCTTGGTTATTTTCGCTTTCGCGGCTGGCAGCAAAGTTCAGAACCATGTTTCTGTGAATAACTTTTGAACCGTAAGTCACAGACGCTCGCTCTTGGCTGCATTCGTTTCAGCTCGTGGCAGCCAGTCTAAAAAACACAATCTTGGACTTCTCTGGATGTTTCCCAGGCGAGCTATTGGCAGCATGTTCAGAACCACTGTTTCTGAGGCTAATTCTTGAACCGTAAGTCATAGACGCTCGATCTTGGCGGCATTCGTCTCAGCGCCTGGCAATTAGTATAGAAGCACTGTTTCCCACTGTTTCTGAGGCTAATTCTTGAACCGTAAGTCATAGACGCTAGATCTTGGCGGCATTCGTCTCAGCGCCTGGCAATTAGTATAGAAGCACTGTCTTTGACTTCTCTGGATGTTTCCCAGGCGAGCTATTGACAAGTAAATCCTAGACGCTCGATCTTGGTTATTTTCGCTTTCGCGGCTGGCAGCAAAGTTCAGAACCATGTTTCTGTGAATAACTTTTGAACCGTAAGTCACAGACGCTCGCTCTTGGCTGCATTCGTTTCAGCTCGTGGCAGCCAGTCTAAAAAACACTATCTTGGACTTCTCTGGATGTTTCCCAGGCGAGCTATTGGCAGCATGTTCAGAACCACTGTTTCTGAGGCTAATTCTTGAACCGTAAGTCATACACGCTCGATCTTGGCGGCATTCGTCTCAGCGCCTGGCAATTAGTATAGAAGCACTGTTTCCCACTGTTTCTGAGGCTAATTCTTGAACCGTAAGTCATAGACGCTAGATCTTGGCGGTATTCGTCTCAGCGCCTGGCAATTAGTATAGAAGCACTGTCTTTGACTTCTCTGGATGTTTCCCAGGCGAGCTATTGACAAGTAAATCCTAGACGCTCGATCTTGGTTATTTTCGCTTTCGCGGCTGGCAGCAAAGTTCAGAACCATGTTTCTGTGAATAACTTTTGAACCGTAAGTCACAGACGCTCGCTCTTGGCTGCATTCGTTTCAGCTCGTGGCAGCCAGTCTAAAAAACACAATCTTGGACTTCTCTGGATGTTTCCCAGGCGAGCTATTGGCAGCATGTTCAGAACCACTGTTTCTGAGGCTAATTCTTGAACCGTAAGTCATAGACGCTCGATCTTGGCGGCATTCGTCTCAGCGCCTGGCAATTAGTATAGAAGCACTGTTTCCCACTGTTTCTGAGGCTAATTCTTGAACCGTAAGTCATAGACGCTAGATCTTGGCGGCATTCGTCTCAGCGCCTGGCAATTAGTATAGAAGCACTGTCTTTGACTTCTCTGGATGTTTCCCAGGCGAGCTATTGACAAGTAAATCCTAGACGCTCGATCTTGGTTATTTTCGCTTTCGCGGCTGGCAGCAAAGTTCAGAACCATGTTTCTGTGAATAACTTTTGAACCGTAAGTCACAGACGCTCGCTCTTGGCCGCATTCGTTTCAGCTCGTGGCAGCCAGTCTAAAAAACACTATCTTGGACTTCTCTGGATGTTTCCCAGGCGAGCTATTGGAAGCATGTTCAGAACCACTGTTTCTGAGGCTAATTCTTGAACCGTAAGTCATACACGCTCGATCTTGGCGGCATTCGTCTCAGCGCCTGGCAATTAGTATAGAAGCACTGTCTTTGACTTCTCTGGATGTTTCCCAGGCGAGCTTTTGACAAGTAAATCCTAGACGCTCGATCTTGGTTATTTTCGCTTTCGCGGCTGGCAGCAAAGTTCAGAACCATGTTTCTGTGAATAAATTTTGAACCGTAAGTCACAGACGCTCGCTCTTGTCTGCATTCGTTTCAGCTCGTGGCAGCCAGTCTAAAAAACACTATCTTGGACTTCTCTGGATGTTTCCCAGGCGAGCTATTGGCAGCATGTTCAGAACCACTGTTTCTGAGGCTAATTCTTGAACCGTAAGTCATACACGCTCGATCTTGGCGGCATTCGTCTCAGCGCCTGGCAATTAGTATAGAAGCACTGTTTCCCACTGTTTCTGAGGCTAATTCTTGAACCGTAAGTCATAGACGCTAGATCTTGGCGGTATTCGTCTCAGCGCCTGGCAATTAGTATAGAAGCACTGTCTTTGACTTCTCTGGATGTTTCCCAGGCGAGCTATTGACAAGTAAATCCTAGACGCTCGATCTTGGTTATTTTCGCTTTCGCGGCTGGCAGCAAAGTTCAGAACCATGTTTCTGTGAATAACTTTTGAACCGTAAGTCACAGACGCTCGCTCTTGGCTGCATTCGTTTCAGCTCGTGGCAGCCAGTCTAAAAAACACAATCTTGGACTTCTCTGGATGTTTCCCAGGCGAGCTATTGGCAGCATGTTCAGAACCACTGTTTCTGAGGCTAATTCTTGAACCGTAAGTCATACACGCTCGATCTTGGCGGCATTCGTCTCAGCGCCTGACAATTAGTATAGAAGCACTGTTTCCCACTGTTTCTGAGGCTAATTCTTGAACCGTAAGTCATAGACGCTAGATCTTGGCGGCATTCGTCTCAGCGCCTGGCAATTAGTATAGAAGCACTGTCTTTGACTTCTCTGGATGTTTCCCAGGCGAGCTATTGACAAGTAAATCCTAGACGCTCGATCTTGGTTATTTTCGCTTTCGCGGCTGGCAGCAAAGTTCAGAACCATGTTTCTGTGAATAACTCTTGAACCGTAAGTCACAGACGCTCGCTCTTGGCTGCATTCGTTTCAGCTCGTGGCAGCCAGTCTAAAAAACACTATCTTGGACTTCTCTGGATGTTTCCCAGACGAGCTATTGGCAGCATGTTCAGAACCACTGTTTCTGAGGCTAATTCTTGAACCGTAAGTCATAGACGCTCGATCTTGGCGGCATTCGTCTCAGCGCCTGGCAATTAGTATAGAAGCACTGTTTCCCACTGTTTCTGAGGCTAATTCTTGAACCGTAAGTCATAGACGCTAGATCTTGGCGGCATTCGTCTCAGCGCCTGGCAATTAGTATAGAAGCACTGTCTTTGACTTCTCTGGATGTTTCCCAGGCGAGCTATTGACAAGTAAATCCTAGACGCTCGATCTTGGTTATTTTCGCTTTCGCGGCTGGCAGCAAAGTTCAGAACCATGTTTCTGTGAATAACTTTTGAACCGTAAGTCACAGACGCTCGCTCTTGGCCGCATTCGTTTCAGCTCGTGGCAGCCAGTCTAAAAAACAAAATCTTGGACTTCTCTGGATGTTTCCCAGGCGAGCTATTGGAAGCATGTTCAGAACCACTGTTTCTGAGGCTAATTCTTGAACCGTAAGTCATACACGCTCGATCTTGGCGGCATTCGTCTCAGCGCCTGGCAATTAGTATAGAAGCACTGTCTTTGACTTCTCTGGATGTTTCCCAGGCGAGCTTTTGACAAGTAAATCCTAGACGCTCGATCTTGGTTATTTTCGCTTTCGCGGCTGGCAGCAAAGTTCAGAACCATGTTTCTGTGAATAAATTTTGAACCGTAAGTCACAGACGCTCGCTCTTGGCTGCATTCGTTTCAGCTCGTGGCAGCCAGTCTAAAAAACACAATCTTGGACTTCTCTGGATGTTTCCCAGGCGAGCTATTGGCAGCATGTTCAGAACCACTGTTTCTGAGGCTAATTCTTGAACCGTAAGTCATACACGCTCGATCTTGGCGGCATTCGTCTCAGCGCCTGGCAATTAGTATAGAAGCACTGTTTCCCACTGTTTCTGAGGCTAATTCTTGAACCGTAAGTCATAGACGCTAGATCTTGGCGGCATTCGTCTCAGCGCCTGGCAATTAGTATAGAAGCACTGTCTTTGACTTCTCTGGATGTTTCCCAGGCGAGCTTTTGACAAGTAAATCCTAGACGCTCGATCTTGGTTATTTTCGCTTTCGCGGCTGGCAGCAAAGTTCAGAACCATGTTTCTGTGAATAACTTTTGAACCGTAAGTCACAGACGCTCGCTCTTGGCTGCATTCGTTTCAGCTCGTGGCAGCCAGTCTAAAAAACACAATCTTGGACTTCTCTGGATGTTTCCCAGGCGAGCTATTGGCAGCATGTTCAGAACCACTGTTTCTGAGGCTAATTCTTGAACCGTAAGTCATAGACGCTCGATCTTGGCGGCATTCGTCTCAGCGCCTGGCAATTAGTATAGAAGCACTGTTTCCCACTGTTTCTGAGGCTAATTCTTGAACCGTAAGTCATAGACGCTAGATCTTGGCGGCATTCGTCTCAGCGCCTGGCAATTAGTATAGAAGCACTGTCTTTGACTTCTCTGGATGTTTCCCAGGCGAGCTATTGACAAGTAAATCCTAGACGCTCGATCTTGGTTATTTTCGCTTTCGCGGCTGGCAGCAAAGTTCAGAACCATGTTTCTGTGAATAACTCTTGAACCGTAAGTCACAGACGCTCGCTCTTGGCTGCATTCGTTTCAGCTCGTGGCAGCCAGTCTAAAAAACACTATCTTGGACTTCTCTGGATGTTTCCCAGGCGAGCTATTGGCAGCATGTTCAGAACCACTGTTTCTGAGGCTAATTCTTGAACCGTAAGTCATACACGCTCGATCTTGGCGGCATTCGTCTCAGCGCCTGGCAATTAGTATAGAAGCACTGTTTCCCACTGTTTCTGAGGCTAATTCTTGAACCGTAAGTCATAGACGCTAGATCTTGGCGGCATTCGTCTCAGCGCCTGGCAATTAGTATAGAAGCACTGTCTTTGACTTCTCTGGATGTTTCCCAGGCGAGCTATTGACAAGTAAATCCTAGACGCTCGATCTTGGTTATTTTCGCTTTCGCGGCTGGCAGCAAAGTTCAGAACCATGTTTCTGTGAATAACTTTTGAACCGTAAGTCACAGACGCTCGCTCTTGGCTGCATTCGTTTCAGCTCGTGGCAGCCAGTCTAAAAAACACTATCTTGGACTTCTCTGGATGTTTCCCAGGCGAGCTATTGGCAGCATGTTCAGAACCACTGTTTCTGAGGCTAATTCTTGAACCGTAAGTCATACACGCTCGATCTTGGCGGCATTCGTCTCAGCGCCTGGCAATTAGTATAGAAGCACTGTTTCCCACTGTTTCTGAGGCTAATTCTTGAACCGTAAGTCATAGACGCTAGATCTTGGCGGCATTCGTCTCAGCGCCTGGCAATTAGTATAGAGGCACTGTCTTTGACTTCTCTGGATGTTTCCCAGGCGAGCTATTGACAAGTAAATCCTAGACGCTCGATCTTGGTTATTTTCGCTTTCGCGGCTGGCAGCAAAGTTCAGAACCATGTTTCTGTGAATAACTCTTGAACCGTAAGTCACAGACGCTCGCTCTTGGCTGCATTCGTTTCAGCTCGTGGCAGCCAGTCTAAAAAACACTATCTTGGACTTCTCTGGATGTTTCCCAGACGAGCTATTGGCAGCATGTTCAGAACCACTGTTTCTGAGGCTAATTCTTGAACCGTAAGTCATAGACGCTCGATCTTGGCGGCATTCGTCTCAGCGCCTGGCAATTAGTATAGAAGCACTGTTTCCCACTGTTTCTGAGGCTAATTCTTGAACCGTAAGTCATAGACGCTAGATCTTGGCGGCATTCGTCTCAGCGCCTGGCAATTAGTATAGAAGCACTGTCTTTGACTTCTCTGGATGTTTCCCAGGCGAGCTATTGACAAGTAAATCCTAGACGCTCGATCTTGGTTATTTTCGCTTTCGCGGCTGGCAGCAAAGTTCAGAACCATGTTTCTGTGAATAACTTTTGAACCGTAAGTCACAGACGCTCGCTCTTGGCCGCATTCGTTTCAGCTCGTGGCAGCCAGTCTAAAAAACAAAATCTTGGACTTCTCTGGATGTTTCCCAGGCGAGCTATTGGAAGCATGTTCAGAACCACTGTTTCTGAGGCTAATTCTTGAACCGTAAGTCATACACGCTCGATCTTGGCGGCATTCGTCTCAGCGCCTGGCAATTAGTATAGAAGCACTGTCTTTGACTTCTCTGGATGTTTCCCAGGCGAGCTTTTGACAAGTAAATCCTAGACGCTCGATCTTGGTTATTTTCGCTTTCGCGGCTGGCAGCAAAGTTCAGAACCATGTTTCTGTGAATAACTTTTGAACCGTAAGTCACAGACGCTCGCTCTTTGCTGCATTCGTTTCAGCTCGTGGCAGCCAGTCTAAAAAACACAATCTTGGACTTCTCTGGATGTTTCCCAGGCGAGCTATTGGCAGCATGTTCAGAACCACTGTTTCTGAGGCTAATTCTTGAACCGTAAGTCATAGACGCTCGATCTTGGCGGCATTCGTCTCAGCGCCTGGCAATTAGTATAGAAGCACTGTTTCCCACTGTTTCTGAGGCTAATTCTTGAACCGTAAGTCATAGACGCTAGATCTTGGCGGCATTCGTCTCAGCGCCTGGCAATTAGTATAGAAGCACTGTCTTTGACTTCTCTGGATGTTTCCCAGGCGAGCTATTGACAAGTAAATCCTAGACGCTCGATCTTGGTTATTTTCGCTTTCGCGGCTGGCAGCAAAGTTCAGAACCATGTTTCTGTGAATAACTTTTGAACCGTAAGTCACAGACGCTCGCTCTTGGCCGCATTCGTTTCAGCTCGTGGCAGCCAGTCTAAAAAACAAAATCTTGGACTTCTCTGGATGTTTCCCAGGCGAGCTATTGGAAGCATGTTCAGAACCACTGTTTCTGAGGCTAATTCTTGAACCGTAAGTCATACACGCTCGATCTTGGCGGCATTCGTCTCAGCGCCTGGCAATTAGTATAGAAGCACTGTCTTTGACTTCTCTGGATGTTTCCCAGGCGAGCTTTTGACAAGTAAATCCTAGACGCTCGATCTTGGTTATTTTCGCTTTCGCGGCTGGCAGCAAAGTTCAGAACCATGTTTCTGTGAATAACTTTTGAACCGTAAGTCACAGACGCTCGCTCTTTGCTGCATTCGTTTCAGCTCGTGGCAGCCAGTCTAAAAAACACAATCTTGGACTTCTCTGGATGTTTCCCAGGCGAGCTATTGGCAGCATGTTCAGAACCACTGTTTCTGAGGCTAATTCTTGAACCGTAAGTCATAGACGCTCGATCTTGGCGGCATTCGTCTCAGCGCCTGGCAATTAGTATAGAAGCACTGTTTCCCACTGTTTCTGAGGCTAATTCTTGAACCGTAAGTCATAGACGCTAGATCTTGGCGGCATTCGTCTCAGCGCCTGGCAATTAGTATAGAAGCACTGTCTTTGACTTCTCTGGATGTTTCCCAGGCGAGCTATTGACAAGTAAATCCTAGACGCTCGATCTTGGTTATTTTCGCTTTCGCGGCTGGCAGCAAAGTTCAGAACCATGTTTCTGTGAATAACTTTTGAACCGTAAGTCACAGACGCTCGCTCTTGGCCGCATTCGTTTCAGCTCGTGGCAGCCAGTCTAAAAAACACTATCTTGGACTTCTCTGGATGTTTCCCAGGCGAGCTATTGGAAGCATGTTCAGAACCACTGTTTCTGAGGCTAATTCTTGAACCGTAAGTCATACACGCTCGATCTTGGCGGCATTCGTCTCAGCGCCTGGCAATTAGTATAGAAGCACTGTCTTTGACTTCTCTGGATGTTTCCCAGGCGAGCTTTTGACAAGTAAATCCTAGACGCTCGATCTTGGTTATTTTCGCTTTCGCGGCTGGCAGCAAAGTTCAGAACCATGTTTCTGTGAATAAATTTTGAACCGTAAGTCACAGACGCTCGCTCTTGTCTGCATTCGTTTCAGCTCGTGGCAGCCAGTCTAAAAAACACTATCTTGGACTTCTCTGGATGTTTCCCAGGCGAGCTATTGGCAGCATGTTCAGAACCACTGTTTCTGAGGCTAATTCTTGAACCGTAAGTCATACACGCTCGATCTTGGCGGCATTCGTCTCAGCGCCTGGCAATTAGTATAGAAGCACTGTTTCCCACTGTTTCTGAGGCTAATTCTTGAACCGTAAGTCATAGACGCTAGATCTTGGCGGTATTCGTCTCAGCGCCTGGCAATTAGTATAGAAGCACTGTCTTTGACTTCTCTGGATGTTTCCCAGGCGAGCTATTGACAAGTAAATCCTAGACGCTCGATCTTGGTTATTTTCGCTTTCGCGGCTGGCAGCAAAGTTCAGAACCATGTTTCTGTGAATAACTTTTGAACCGTAAGTCACAGACGCTCGCTCTTGGCTGCATTCGTTTCAGCTCGTGGCAGCCAGTCTAAAAAACACAATCTTGGACTTCTCTGGATGTTTCCCAGGCGAGCTATTGGCAGCATGTTCAGAACCACTGTTTCTGAGGCTAATTCTTGAACCGTAAGTCATACACGCTCGATCTTGGCGGCATTCGTCTCAGCGCCTGGCAATTAGTATAGAAGCACTGTTTCCCACTGTTTCTGAGGCTAATTCTTGAACCGTAAGTCATAGACGCTAGATCTTGGCGGCATTCGTCTCAGCGCCTGGCAATTAGTATAGAAGCACTGTCTTTGACTTCTCTGGATGTTTCCCAGGCGAGCTATTGACAAGTAAATCCTAGACGCTCGATCTTGGTTATTTTCGCTTTCGCGGCTGGCAGCAAAGTTCAGAACCATGTTTCTGTGAATAACTCTTGAACCGTAAGTCACAGACGCTCGCTCTTGGCTGCATTCGTTTCAGCTCGTGGCAGCCAGTCTAAAAAACACTATCTTGGACTTCTCTGGATGTTTCCCAGACGAGCTATTGGCAGCATGTTCAGAACCACTGTTTCTGAGGCTAATTCTTGAACCGTAAGTCATAGACGCTCGATCTTGGCGGCATTCGTCTCAGCGCCTGGCAATTAGTATAGAAGCACTGTTTCCCACTGTTTCTGAGGCTAATTCTTGAACCGTAAGTCATAGACGCTAGATCTTGGCGGCATTCGTCTCAGCGCCTGGCAATTAGTATAGAAGCACTGTCTTTGACTTCTCTGGATGTTTCCCAGGCGAGCTATTGACAAGTAAATCCTAGACGCTCGATCTTGGTTATTTTCGCTTTCGCGGCTGGCAGCAAAGTTCAGAACCATGTTTCTGTGAATAACTTTTGAACCGTAAGTCACAGACGCTCGCTCTTGGCCGCATTCGTTTCAGCTCGTGGCAGCCAGTCTAAAAAACAAAATCTTGGACTTCTCTGGATGTTTCCCAGGCGAGCTATTGGAAGCATGTTCAGAACCACTGTTTCTGAGGCTAATTCTTGAACCGTAAGTCATACACGCTCGATCTTGGCGGCATTCGTCTCAGCGCCTGGCAATTAGTATAGAAGCACTGTCTTTGACTTCTCTGGATGTTTCCCAGGCGAGCTTTTGACAAGTAAATCCTAGACGCTCGATCTTGGTTATTTTCGCTTTCGCGGCTGGCAGCAAAGTTCAGAACCATGTTTCTGTGAATAAATTTTGAACCGTAAGTCACAGACGCTCGCTCTTGGCTGCATTCGTTTCAGCTCGTGGCAGCCAGTCTAAAAAACACAATCTTGGACTTCTCTGGATGTTTCCCAGGCGAGCTATTGGCAGCATGTTCAGAACCACTGTTTCTGAGGCTAATTCTTGAACCGTAAGTCATACACGCTCGATCTTGGCGGCATTCGTCTCAGCGCCTGGCAATTAGTATAGAAGCACTGTTTCCCACTGTTTCTGAGGCTAATTCTTGAACCGTAAGTCATAGACGCTAGATCTTGGCGGCATTCGTCTCAGCGCCTGGCAATTAGTATAGAAGCACTGTCTTTGACTTCTCTGGATGTTTCCCAGGCGAGCTTTTGACAAGTAAATCCTAGACGCTCGATCTTGGTTATTTTCACTTTCGCGGCTGGCAGCAAAGTTCAGAACCATGTTTCTGTGAATAACTTTTGAACCGTAAGTCACAGACGCTCGCTCTTGGCTGCATTCGTTTCAGCTCGTGGCAGCCAGTCTAAAAAACACAATCTTGGACTTCTCTGGATGTTTCCCAGGCGAGCTATTGGCAGCATGTTCAGAACCACTGTTTCTGAGGCTAATTCTTGAACCGTAAGTCATAGACGCTCGATCTTGGCGGCATTCGTCTCAGCGCCTGGCAATTAGTATAGAAGCACTGTTTCCCACTGTTTCTGAGGCTAATTCTTGAACCGTAAGTCATAGACGCTAGATCTTGGCGGCATTCGTCTCAGCGCCTGGCAATTAGTATAGAAGCACTGTCTTTGACTTCTCTGGATGTTTCCCAGGCGAGCTATTGACAAGTAAATCCTAGACGCTCGATCTTGGTTATTTTCGCTTTCGCGGCTGGCAGCAAAGTTCAGAACCATGTTTCTGTGAATAACTCTTGAACCGTAAGTCACAGACGCTCGCTCTTGGCTGCATTCGTTTCAGCTCGTGGCAGCCAGTCTAAAAAACACTATCTTGGACTTCTCTGGATGTTTCCCAGGCGAGCTATTGGCAGCATGTTCAGAACCACTGTTTCTGAGGCTAATTCTTGAACCGTAAGTCATACACGCTCGATCTTGGCGGCATTCGTCTCAGCGCCTGGCAATTAGTATAGAAGCACTGTTTCCCACTGTTTCTGAGGCTAATTCTTGAACCGTAAGTCATAGACGCTAGATCTTGGCGGCATTCGTCTCAGCGCCTGGCAATTAGTATAGAAGCACTGTCTTTGACTTCTCTGGATGTTTCCCAGGCGAGCTATTGACAAGTAAATCCTAGACGCTCGATCTTGGTTATTTTCGCTTTCGCGGCTGGCAGCAAAGTTCAGAACCATGTTTCTGTGAATAACTTTTGAACCGTAAGTCACAGACGCTCGCTCTTGGCTGCATTCGTTTCAGCTCGTGGCAGCCAGTCTAAAAAACACTATCTTGGACTTCTCTGGATGTTTCCCAGGTGAGCTATTGGCAGCATGTTCAGAACCACTGTTTCTGAGGCTAATTCTTGAACCGTAAGTCATACACGCTCGATCTTGGCGGCATTCGTCTCAGCGCCTGGCAATTAGTATAGAAGCACTGTTTCCCACTGTTTCTGAGGCTAATTCTTGAACCGTAAGTCATAGACGCTAGATCTTGGCGGCATTCGTCTCAGCGCCTGGCAATTAGTATAGAGGCACTGTCTTTGACTTCTCTGGATGTTTCCCAGGCGAGCTATTGACAAGTAAATCCTAGACGCTCGATCTTGGTTATTTTCGCTTTCGCGGCTGGCAGCAAAGTTCAGAACCATGTTTCTGTGAATAACTCTTGAACCGTAAGTCACAGACGCTCGCTCTTGGCTGCATTCGTTTCAGCTCGTGGCAGCCAGTCTAAAAAACACTATCTTGGACTTCTCTGGATGTTTCCCAGACGAGCTATTGGCAGCATGTTCAGAACCACTGTTTCTGAGGCTAATTCTTGAACCGTAAGTCATAGACGCTCGATCTTGGCGGCATTCGTCTCAGCGCCTGGCAATTAGTATAGAAGCACTGTTTCCCACTGTTTCTGAGGCTAATTCTTGAACCGTAAGTCATAGACGCTAGATCTTGGCGGCATTCGTCTCAGCGCCTGGCAATTAGTATAGAAGCACTGTCTTTGACTTCTCTGGATGTTTCCCAGGCGAGCTATTGACAAGTAAATCCTAGACGCTCGATCTTGGTTATTTTCGCTTTCGCGGCTGGCAGCAAAGTTCAGAACCATGTTTCTGTGAATAACTTTTGAACCGTAAGTCACAGACGCTCGCTCTTGGCCGCATTCGTTTCAGCTCGTGGCAGCCAGTCTAAAAAACAAAATCTTGGACTTCTCTGGATGTTTCCCAGGCGAGCTATTGGAAGCATGTTCAGAACCACTGTTTCTGAGGCTAATTCTTGAACCGTAAGTCATACACGCTCGATCTTGGCGGCATTCGTCTCAGCGCCTGGCAATTAGTATAGAAGCACTGTCTTTGACTTCTCTGGATGTTTCCCAGGCGAGCTTTTGACAAGTAAATCCTAGACGCTCGATCTTGGTTATTTACGCTTTCGCGGCTGGCAGCAAAGTTCAGAACCATGTTACTGTGAATAACTTTTGAACCGTAAGTCACAGACGCTCGCTCTTGGCTGCATTCGTTTCAGCTCGTGGCAGCCAGTCTAAAAAACACTATCTTGGACTTCTCTGGATGTTTCCCAGGCGAGCTATTGGCAGCATGTTCAGAACCACTGTTTCTGAGGCTAATTCTTGAACCGTAAGTCATAGACGCTCGATCTTGGCGGCATTCGTCTCAGTGCCTGGCAATTAGTATAGAAGCACTGTTTCCCACTGTTTCTGAGGCTAATTCTTGAACCGTAAGTCATAGACGCTAGATCTTGGCGGCATTCGTCTCAGCGCCTGGCAATTAGTATAGAAGCACTGTCTTTGACTTCTCTGGATGTTTCCCAGGCGAGCTATTGACAAGTAAATCCTAGACGCTCGATCTTGGTTATTTTCGCTTTCGCAGCTGGCAGCAAAGTTCAGAACCATGTTTCTGTGAATAACTCTTGAACCGTAAGTCACAGACGCTCGCTCTTGGCTGCATTCGTTTCAGCTCGTGGCAGCCAGTCTAAAAAACACTATCTTGGACTTCTCTGGATGTTTCCCAGGCGAGCTATTGGCAGCATGTTCAGAACCACTGTTTCTGAGGTTAATTCTTGAACCGTAAGTCTTAGACGCTCGATCTTGGCGGCATTCGTCTCAGCGCCTGGCAATTAGTATAGAGGCACTGTCTTTGACTTCTCTGGATGTTTCCCAGGCGAGCTATTGACAAGTAAATCCTAGACGCTCGATCTTGGTTATTTTCGCTTTCGCGGCTGGCAGCAAAGTTCAGAACCATGTTTCTGTGAATATCTTTTGAACCGTAAGTCACAGACGCTCGCTCTTGGCTGCATTCGTTTCAGCTCGTGGCAGCCAGTCTAAAAAACACAATCTTGGACTTCTCTGGATGTTTCCCAGGCGAGCTATTGGCAGCATGTTCAGAACCACTGTTTCTGAGGCTAATTCTTGAACCGTAAGTCATACACGCTCGATCTTGGCGGCATTCGTCTCAGCGCCTGGCAATTAGTATAGAAGCACTGTTTCCCACTGTTTCTGAGGCTAATTCTTGAACCGTAAGTCATAGACGCTAGATCTTGGCGGCATTCGTCTCAGCGCCTGGCAATTAGTATAGAAGCACTGTCTTTGACTTCTCTGAATGTTTCCCAGGCGAGCTTTTGACAAGTAAATCCTAGACGCTCGATCTTGGTTATTTTCGCTTTCGCGGCTGGCAGCAAAGTTCAGAACCATGTTTCTGTGAATAACTTTTGAACCGTAAGTCACAGACGCTCGCTCTTGGCTGCATTCGTTTCAGCTCGTGGCAGCCAGTCTAAAAAACACAATCTTGGACTTCTCTGGATGTTTCCCAGGCGAGCTATTGGCAGCATGTTCAGAACCACTGTTTCTGAGGCTAATTCTTGAACCGTAAGTCATAGACGCTCGATCTTGGCGGCATTCGTCTCAGCGCCTGGCAATTAGTATAGAAGCACTGTTTCCCACTGTTTCTGAGGCTAATTCTTGAACCGTAAGTCATAGACGCTAGATCTTGGCGGCATTCGTCTCAGCGCCTGGCAATTAGTATAGAAGCACTGTCTTTGACTTCTCTGGATGTTTCCCAGGCGAGCTATTGACAAGTAAATCCTAGACGCTCGATCTTGGTTATTTTCGCTTTCGCGGCTGGCAGCAAAGTTCAGAACCATGTTTCTGTGAATAACTCTTGAACCGTAAGTCACAGACGCTCGCTCTTGGCTGCATTCGTTTCAGCTCGTGGCAGCCAGTCTAAAAAACACTATCTTGGACTTCTCTGGATGTTTCCCAGACGAGCTATTGGCAGCATGTTCAGAACCACTGTTTCTGAGGCTAATTCTTGAACCGTAAGTCATAGACGCTCGATCTTGGCGGCATTCGTCTCAGCGCCTGGCAATTAGTATAGAAGCACTGTTTCCCACTGTTTCTGAGGCTAATTCTTGAACCGTAAGTCATAGACGCTAGATCTTGGCGGCATTCGTCTCAGCGCCTGGCAATTAGTATAGAAGCACTGTCTTTGACTTCTCTGGATGTTTCCCAGGCGAGCTATTGACAAGTAAATCCTAGACGCTCGATCTTGGTTATTTTCGCTTTCGCGGCTGGCAGCAAAGTTCAGAACCATGTTTCTGTGAATAACTCTTGAACCGTAAGTCACAGACGCTCGCTCTTGGCTGCATTCGTTTCAGCTCGTGGCAGCCAGTCTAAAAAACACTATCTTGGACTTCTCTGGATGTTTCCCAGACGAGCTATTGGCAGCATGTTCAGAACCACTGTTTCTGAGGCTAATTCTTGAACCGTAAGTCATAGACGCTCGATCTTGGCGGCATTCGTCTCAGCGCCTGGCAATTAGTATAGAAGCACTGTTTCCCACTGTTTCTGAGGCTAATTCTTGAACCGTAAGTCATAGACGCTAGATCTTGGCGGCATTCGTCTCAGCGCCTGGCAATTAGTATAGAAGCACTGTCTTTGACTTCTCTGGATGTTTCCCAGGCGAGCTATTGACAAGTAAATCCTAGACGCTCGATCTTGGTTATTTTCGCTTTCGCGGCTGGCAGCAAAGTTCAGAACCATGTTTCTGTGAATAACTTTTGAACCGTAAGTCACAGACGCTCGCTCTTGGCTGCATTCGTTTCAGCTCGTGGCAGCCAGTCTAAAAAACACAATCTTGGACTTCTCTGGATGTTTCCCAGGCGAGCTATTGGCAGCATGTTCAGAACCACTGTTTCTGAGGCTAATTCTTGAACCGTAAGTCATACACGCTCGATCTTGGCGGCATTCGTCTCAGCGCCTGGCAATTAGTATAGAAGCACTGTCTCCCACTGTTTCTGAGGCTAATTCTTGAACCGTAAGTCATAGACGCTAGATCTTGGCGGCATTCGTCTCAGCGCCTGACAATTAGTATAGAAGCACTGTCTTTGACTTCTCTGGATGTTTCCCAGGCGAGCTTTTGAAAAGTAAATCCTAGACGCTCGATCTTGGTTATTTTCGCTTTCGCGGCTGGCAGCAAAGTTCAGAACCATGTTTCTGTGAATAACTTTTGAACCGTAAGTCACAGACGCTCGCTCTTGGCTGCATTCGTTTCAGCTCGTGGCAGCCAGTCTAAAAAACACTATCTTGGACTTCTCTGGATGTTTCCCAGACGAGCTATTGGCAGCATGTTCAGAACCACTGTTTCTGAGGCTAATTCTTGAACCGTAAGTCATACACGCTCGATCTTGGCGGCATTCGTCTCAGCGCCTGGCAATTAGTATAGAAGCACTGTCTTTGACTTCTCTGGATGTTTCCCAGGCGAGCTTTTGACAAGTAAATCCCAGACGCTCGATCTTGGTTATTTTCGCTTTCGCGGCTGGCAGCAAAGTTCAGAACCATGTTTCTGTGAATAACTTTTGAACCGTAAGTCACAGACGCTCGCTCTTGGCTGCATTCGTTTCAGCTCGTGGCAGCCAGTCTAAAAAACACTATCTTGGACTTCTCTGGATGTTTCCCAGGCGAGCTATTGGCAGCATGTTCAGAACCACTGTTTCTGAGGTTAATTCTTGAACCGTAAGTCTTAGACGCTCGATCTTGGCGGCATTCGTCTCAGCGCCTGGCAATTAGTATAGAAGCACTGTCTTTGACTTCTCTGGATGTTTCCCAGGCGAGCTATTGACAAGTAAATCCTAGACGCTCGATCTTGGTTATTTTCGCTTTCGCGGCTGGCAGCAAAGTTCAGAACCATGTTTCTGTGAATATCTTTTGAACCGTAAGTCACAGACGCTCGCTCTTGGCTGCATTCGTTTCAGCTCGTGGCAGCCAGTCTAAAAAACACAATCTTGGACTTCTCTGGATGTTTCCCAGGCGAGCTATTGGCAGCATGTTCAGAACCACTGTTTCTGAGGCTAATTCTTGAACCGTAAGTCATACACGCTCGATCTTGGCGGCATTCGTCTCAGCGCCTGGCAATTAGTATAGAAGCACTGTTTCCCACTGTTTCTGAGGCTAATTCTTGAACCGTAAGTCATAGACGCTAGATCTTGGCGGCATTCGTCTCAGCGCCTGGCAATTAGTATAGAAGCACTGTCTTTGACTTCTCTGAATGTTTCCCAGGCGAGCTTTTGACAAGTAAATCCTAGACGCTCGATCTTGGTTATTTTCGCTTTCGCGGCTGGCAGCAAAGTTCAGAACCATGTTTCTGTGAATAACTTTTGAACCGTAAGTCACAGACGCTCGCTCTTGGCTGCATTCGTTTCAGCTCGTGGCAGCCAGTCTAAAAAACACAATCTTGGACTTCTCTGGATGTTTCCCAGGCGAGCTATTGGCAGCATGTTCAGAACCACTGTTTCTGAGGCTAATTCTTGAACCGTAAGTCATAGACGCTAGATCTTGGCGGCATTCGTCTCAGCGCCTGGCAATTAGTATAGAAGCACTGTTTCCCACTGTTTCTGAGGCTAATTCTTGAACCGTAAGTCATAGACGCTAGATCTTGGCGGCATTCGTCTCAGCGCCTGGCAATTAGTATAGAAGCACTGTCTTTGACTTCTCTGAATGTTTCCCAGGCGAGCTTTTGACAAGTAAATCCTAGACGCTCGATCTTGGTTATTTTCGCTTTCGCGGCTGGCAGCAAAGTTCAGAACCATGTTTCTGTGAATAACTTTTGAACCGTAAGTCACAGACGCTCGCTCTTGGCTGCATTCGTTTCAGCTCGTGGCAGCCAGTCTAAAAAACACAATCTTGGACTTCTCTGGATGTTTCCCAGGCGAGCTATTGGCAGCATGTTCAGAACCACTGTTTCTGAGGCTAATTCTTGAACCGTAAGTCATAGACGCTCGATCTTGGCGGCATTCGTCTCAGCGCCTGGCAATTAGTGTAGAAGCACTGTTTCCCACTGTTTCTGAGGCTAATTCTTGAACCGTAAGTCATAGACGCTAGATCTTGGCGGCATTCGTCTCAGCGCCTGGCAATTAGTATAGAAGCACTGTCTTTGACTTCTCTGGATGTTTCCCAGGCGAGCTATTGACAAGTAAATCCTAGACGCTCGATCTTGGTTATTTTCGCTTTCGCGGCTGGCAGCAAAGTTCAGAACCATGTTTCTGTGAATAACTCTTGAACCGTAAGTCACAGACGCTCGCTCTTGGCTGCATTCGTTTCAGCTCGTGGCAGCCAGTCTAAAAAACACTATCTTGGACTTCTCTGGATGTTTCCCAGACGAGCTATTGGCAGCATGTTCAGAACCACTGTTTCTGAGGCTAATTCTTGAACCGTAAGTCATAGACGCTCGATCTTGGCGGCATTCGTCTCAGCGCCTGGCAATTAGTATAGAAGCACTGTTTCCCACTGTTTCTGAGGCTAATTCTTGAACCGTAAGTCATAGACGCTAGATCTTGGCGGCATTCGTCTCAGCGCCTGGCAATTAGTATAGAAGCACTGTCTTTGACTTCTCTGGATGTTTCCCAGGCGAGCTATTGACAAGTAAATCCTAGACGCTCGATCTTGGTTATTTTCGCTTTCGCGGCTGGCAGCAAAGTTCAGAACCATGTTTCTGTGAATAACTCTTGAACCGTAAGTCACAGACGCTCGCTCTTGGCTGCATTCGTTTCAGCTCGTGGCAGCCAGTCTAAAAAACACTATCTTGGACTTCTCTGGATGTTTCCCAGACGAGCTATTGGCAGCATGTTCAGAACCACTGTTTCTGAGGCTAATTCTTGAACCGTAAGTCATAGACGCTCGATCTTGGCGGCATTCGTCTCAGCGCCTGGCAATTAGTATAGAAGCACTGTTTCCCACTGTTTCTGAGGCTAATTCTTGAACCGTAAGTCATAGACGCTAGATCTTGGCGGCATTCGTCTCAGCGCCTGGCAATTAGTATAGAAGCACTGTCTTTGACTTCTCTGGATGTTTCCCAGGCGAGCTATTGACAAGTAAATCCTAGACGCTCGATCTTGGTTATTTTCGCTTTCGCGGCTGGCAGCAAAGTTCAGAACCATGTTTCTGTGAATAACTTTTGAACCGTAAGTCACAGACGCTCGCTCTTGGCTGCATTCGTTTCAGCTCGTGGCAGCCAGTCTAAAAAACACAATCTTGGACTTCTCTGGATGTTTCCCAGGCGAGCTATTGGCAGCATGTTCAGAACCACTGTTTCTGAGGCTAATTCTTGAACCGTAAGTCATACACGCTCGATCTTGGCGGCATTCGTCTCAGCGCCTGGCAATTAGTATAGAAGCACTGTCTCCCACTGTTTCTGAGGCTAATTCTTGAACCGTAAGTCATAGACGCTAGATCTTGGCGGCATTCGTCTCAGCGCCTGGCAATTAGTATAGAAGCACTGTCTTTGACTTCTCTGGATGTTTCCCAGGCGAGCTTTTGAAAAGTAAATCCTAGACGCTCGATCTTGGTTATTTTCGCTTTCGCGGCTGGCAGCAAAGTTCAGAACCATGTTTCTGTGAATAACTTTTGAACCGTAAGTCACAGACGCTCGCTCTTGGCTGCATTCGTTTCAGCTCGTGGCAGCCAGTCTAAAAAACACTATCTTGGACTTCTCTGGATGTTTCCCAGACGAGCTATTGGCAGCATGTTCAGAACCACTGTTTCTGAGGCTAATTCTTGAACCGTAAGTCATACACGCTCGATCTTGGCGGCATTCGTCTCAGCGCCTGGCAATTAGTATAGAAGCACTGTCTTTGACTTCTCTGGATGTTTCCCAGGCGAGCTTTTGACAAGTAAATCCCAGACGCTCGATCTTGGTTATTTTCGCTTTCGCGGCTGGCAGCAAAGTTCAGAACCATGTTTCTGTGAATAACTTTTGAACCGTAAGTCACAGACGCTCGCTCTTGGCTGCATTCGTTTCAGCTCGTGGCAGCCAGTCTAAAAAACACTATCTTGGACTTCTCTGGATGTTTCCCAGGCGAGCTATTGGCAGCATGTTCAGAACCACTGTTTCTGAGGTTAATTCTTGAACCGTAAGTCTTAGACGCTCGATCTTGGCGGCATTCGTCTCAGCGCCTGGCAATTAGTATAGAAGCACTGTCTTTGACTTCTCTGGATGTTTCCCAGGCGAGCTATTGACAAGTAAATCCTAGACGCTCGATCTTGGTTATTTTCGCTTTCGCGGCTGGCAGCAAAGTTCAGAACCATGTTTCTGTGAATATCTTTTGAACCGTAAGTCACAGACGCTCGCTCTTGGCTGCATTCGTTTCAGCTCGTGGCAGCCAGTCTAAAAAACACAATCTTGGACTTCTCTGGATGTTTCCCAGGCGAGCTATTGGCAGCATGTTCAGAACCACTGTTTCTGAGGCTAATTCTTGAACCGTAAGTCATACACGCTCGATCTTGGCGGCATTCGTCTCAGCGCCTGGCAATTAGTATAGAAGCACTGTTTCCCACTGTTTCTGAGGCTAATTCTTGAACCGTAAGTCATAGACGCTAGATCTTGGCGGCATTCGTCTCAGCGCCTGGCAATTAGTATAGAAGCACTGTCTTTGACTTCTCTGAATGTTTCCCAGGCGAGCTTTTGACAAGTAAATCCTAGACGCTCGATCTTGGTTATTTTCGCTTTCGCGGCTGGCAGCAAAGTTCAGAACCATGTTTCTGTGAATAACTTTTGAACCGTAAGTCACAGACGCTCGCTCTTGGCTGCATTCGTTTCAGCTCGTGGCAGCCAGTCTAAAAAACACAATCTTGGACTTATCTGGATGTTTCCCAGGCGAGCTATTGGCAGCATGTTCAGAACCACTGTTTCTGAGGCTAATTCTTGAACCGTAAGTCATAGACGCTAGATCTTGGCGGCATTCGTCTCAGCGCCTGGCAATTAGTATAGAAGCACTGTTTCCCACTGTTTCTGAGGCTAATTCTTGAACCGTAAGTCATAGACGCTAGATCTTGGCGGCATTCGTCTCAGCGCCTGGCAATTAGTATAGAAGCACTGTCTTTGACTTCTCTGGATGTTTCCCAGGCGAGCTTTTGACAAGTAAATCCTAGACGCTCGATCTTGGTTATTTTCGCTTTCGCGGCTGGCAGCAAAGTTCAGAACCATGTTTCTGTGAATAACTTTTGAACCGTAAGTCACAGACGCTCGCTCTTGGCTGCATTCGTTTCAGCTCGTGGCAGCCAGTCTAAAAAACACAATCTTGGACTTCTCTGGATGTTTCCCAGGCGAGCTATTGGCAGCATGTTCAGAACCACTGTTTCTGAGGCTAATTCTTGAACCGTAAGTCATAGACGCTCGATCTTGGCGGCATTCGTCTCAGCGCCTGGCAATTAGTATAGAAGCACTGTTTCCCACTGTTTCTGAGGCTAATTCTTGAACCGTAAGTCATAGACGCTAGATCTTGGCGGCATTCGTCTCAGCGCCTGGCAATTAGTATAGAAGCACTGTCTTTGACTTCTCTGGATGTTTCCCAGGCGAGCTATTGACAAGTAAATCCTAGACGCTCGATCTTGGTTATTTTCGCTTTCGCGGCTGGCAGCAAAGTTCAGAACCATGTTTCTGTGAATAACTCTTGAACCGTAAGTCACAGACGCTCGCTCTTGGCTGCATTCGTTTCAGCTCGTGGCAGCCAGTCTAAAAAACACTATCTTGGACTTCTCTGGATGTTTCCCAGACGAGCTATTGGCAGCATGTTCAGAACCACTGTTTCTGAGGCTAATTCTTGAACCGTAAGTCATAGACGCTCGATCTTGGCGGCATTCGTCTCAGCGCCTGGCAATTAGTATAGAAGCACTGTTTCCCACTGTTTCTGAGGCTAATTCTTGAACCGTAAGTCATAGACGCTAGATCTTGGCGGCATTCGTCTCAGCGCCTGGCAATTAGTATAGAAGCACTGTCTTTGACTTCTCTGGATGTTTCCCAGGCGAGCTATTGACAAGTAAATCCTAGACGCTCGATCTTGGTTATTTTCGCTTTCGCGGCTGGCAGCAAAGTTCAGAACCATGTTTCTGTGAATAACTTTTGAACCGTAAGTCACAGACGCTCGCTCTTGGCTGCATTCGTTTCAGCTCGTGGCAGCCAGTCTAAAAAACACAATCTTGGACTTCTCTGGATGTTTCCCAGGCGAGCTATTGGCAGCATGTTCAGAACCACTGTTTCTGAGGCTAATTCTTGAACCGTAAGTCATACACGCTCGATCTTGGCGGCATTCGTCTCAGCGCCTGGCAATTAGTATAGAAGCACTGTTTCCCACTGTTTCTGAGGCTAATTCTTGAACCGTAAGTCATAGACGCTAGATCTTGGCGGCATTCGTCTCAGCGCCTGGCAATTAGTATAGAAGCACTGTCTTTGACTTCTCTGGATGTTTCCCAGGCGAGCTTTTGACAAGTAAATCCTAGACGCTCGATCTTGGTTATTTTCGCTTTCGCGGCTGGCAGCAAAGTTCAGAACCATGTTTCTGTGAATAACTTTTGAACCGTAA
Source organism: Rhinoderma darwinii (assembly GCF_050947455.1). Lineage (NCBI taxonomy): Eukaryota > Metazoa > Chordata > Amphibia > Anura > Rhinodermatidae > Rhinoderma > Rhinoderma darwinii. Next base: position 10,089 of record NW_027463366.1, on the reverse strand, counting down.
GTCACAGACGCTCGCTCTTGGCTGCATTCGTTTCAGCTCGCGGCAGCCAGTCTAAAAAACACAATCTTGGACTTCTCTGGATGTTTCCCAGGCGAGCTATTGGCAGCATGTTCAGAACCACTGTTTCTGAGGCTAATTCTTGAACCGTAAGTCATACACGCTCGATCTTGGCGGCATTCGTCTCAGCGCCTGGCAATTAGTATAGAAGCACTGTTTCCCACTGTTTCTGAGGCTAATTCTTGAACCGTAAGTCATAGACGCTAGATCTTGGCGGCATTCGTCTCAGCGCCTGGCAATTAGTATAGAAGCACTGTCTTTGACTTCTCTGAATGTTTCCCAGGCGAGCTTTTGACAAGTAAATCCTAGACGCTCGATCTTGGTTATTTTCGCTTTCGCGGCTGGCAGCAAAGTTCAGAACCATGTTTCTGTGAATAACTTTTGAACCGTAAGTCACAGACGCTCGCTCTTGGCTGCATTCGTTTCAGCTCGTGGGCAGCCAGTCTAAAAAACACAATCTTGGACTTATCTGGATGTTTCCCAGGCGAGCTATTGGCAGCATGTTCAGAACCACTGTTTCTGAGGCTAATTCTTGAACCGTAAGTCATAGACGCTAGATCTTGGCGGCATTCGTCTCAGCGCCTGGCAATTAGTATAGAAGCACTGTTTCCCACTGTTTCTGAGGCTAATTCTTGAACCGTAAGTCATAGACGCTAGATCTTGGCGGCATTCGTCTCAGCGCCTGGCAATTAGTATAGAAGCACTGTCTTTGACTTCTCTGGATGTTTCCCAGGCGAGCTATTGACAAGTAAATCCTAGACGCTCGATCTTGGTTATTTTCGCTTTCGCGGCTGGCAGCAAAGTTCAGAACCATGTTTCTGTGAATAACTCTTGAACCGTAAGTCACAGACGCTCGCTCTTGGCTGCATTCGTTTCAGCTCGTGGCAGCCAGTCTAAAAAACACTATCTTGGACTTCTCTGGATGTTTCCCAGGCGAGCTATTGGCAGCATGTTCAGAACCACTGTTTCTGAGGCTAATTCTTGAACCGTAAGTCATAGACGCTCGATCTTGGCGGCATTCGTCTCAGCGCCTGGCAATTAGTATAGAAGCACTGTTTCCCACTGTTTCTGAGGCTAATTCTTGAACCGTAAGTCATAGACGCTAGATCTTGGCGGCATTCGTCTCAGCGCCTGGCAATTAGTATAGAAGCACTGTCTTTGACTTCTCTGGATGTTTCCCAGGCGAGCTATTGACAAGTAAATCCTAGACGCTCGATCTTGGTTATTTTCGCTTTCGCGGCTGGCAGCAAAGTTCAGAACCATGTTTCTGTGAATAACTTTTGAACCGTAAGTCACAGACGCTCGCTCTTGGCTGCATTCGTTTCAGCTCGTGGCAGCCAGTCTAAAAAACACAATCTTGGACTTATCTGGATGTTTCCCAGGCGAGCTATTGGCAGCATGTTCAGAACCACTGTTTCTGAGGCTAATTCTTGAACCGTAAGTCATAGACGCTAGATCTTGGCGGCATTCGTCTCAGCGCCTGGCAATTAGTATAGAAGCACTGTTTCCCACTGTTTCTGAGGCTAATTCTTGAACCGTAAGTCATAGACGCTAGATCTTGGCGGCATTCGTCTCAGCGCCTGGCAATTAGTATAGAAGCACTGTCTTTGACTTCTCTGGATGTTTCCCAGGCGAGCTATTTGACAAGTAAATCCTAGACGCTCGATCTTGGTTATTTTCGCTTTCGCGGCTGGCAGCAAAGTTCAGAACCATGTTTCTGTGAATAACTTTTGAACCGTAAGTCACAGACGCTCGCTCTTGGCTGCATTCGTTTCAGCTCGTGGCAGCCAGTCTAAAAAACACAATCTTGGACTTCTCTGGATGTTTCCCAGGCGAGCTATTGGCAGCATGTTCAGAACCACTGTTTCTGAGGCTAATTCTTGAACCGTAAGTCATAGACGCTCGATCTTGGCGGCATTCGTCTCAGCGCCTGGCAATTAGTATAGAAGCACTGTTTCCCACTGTTTCTGAGGCTAATTCTTGAACCGTAAGTCATAGACGCTAGATCTTGGCGGCATTCGTCTCAGCGCCTGGCAATTAGTATAGAAGCACTGTCTTTGACTTCTCTGGATGTTTCCCAGGCGAGCTATTGACAAGTAAATCCTAGACGCTCGATCTTGGTTATTTTCGCTTTCGCGGCTGGCAGCAAAGTTCAGAACCATGTTTCTGTGAATAACTCTTGAACCGTAAGTCACAGACGCTCGCTCTTGGCTGCATTCGTTTCAGCTCGTGGCAGCCAGTCTAAAAAACACTATCTTGGACTTCTCTGGATGTTTCCCAGACGAGCTATTGGCAGCATGTTCAGAACCACTGTTTCTGAGGCTAATTCTTGAACCGTAAGTCATAGACGCTCGATCTTGGCGGCATTCGTCTCAGCGCCTGGCAATTAGTATAGAAGCACTGTTTCCCACTGTTTCTGAGGCTAATTCTTGAACCGTAAGTCATAGACGCTAGATCTTGGCGGCATTCGTCTCAGCGCCTGGCAATTAGTATAGAAGCACTGTCTTTGACTTCTCTGGATGTTTCCCAGGCGAGCTATTGACAAGTAAATCCTAGACGCTCGATCTTGGTTATTTTCGCTTTCGCGGCTGGCAGCAAAGTTCAGAACCATGTTTCTGTGAATAACTTTTGAACCGTAAGTCACAGACGCTCGCTCTTGGCTGCATTCGTTTCAGCTCGTGGCAGCCAGTCTAAAAAACACAATCTTGGACTTCTCTGGATGTTTCCCAGGCGAGCTATTGGCAGCATGTTCAGAACCACTGTTTCTGAGGCTAATTCTTGAACCGTAAGTCATACACGCTCGATCTTGGCGGCATTCGTCTCAGCGCCTGGCAATTAGTATAGAAGCACTGTTTCCCACTGTTTCTGAGGCTAATTCTTGAACCGTAAGTCATAGACGCTAGATCTTGGCGGCATTCGTCTCAGCGCCTGGCAATTAGTATAGAAGCACTGTCTTTGACTTCTCTGGATGTTTCCCAGGCGAGCTTTTGACAAGTAAATCCTAGACGCTCGATCTTGGTTATTTTCGCTTTCGCGGCTGGCAGCAAAGTTCAGAACCATGTTTCTGTGAATAACTTTTGAACCGTAAGTCACAGACGCTCGCTCTTGGCTGCATTCGTTTCAGCTCGCGGCAGCCAGTCTAAAAAACACAATCTTGGACTTCTCTGGATGTTTCCCAGGCGAGCTATTGGCAGCATGTTCAGAACCACTGTTTCTGAGGCTAATTCTTGAACCGTAAGTCATACACGCTCGATCTTGGCGGCATTCGTCTCAGCGCCTGGCAATTAGTATAGAAGCACTGTTTCCCACTGTTTCTGAGGCTAATTCTTGAACCGTAAGTCATAGACGCTAGATCTTGGCGGCATTCGTCTCAGCGCCTGGCAATTAGTATAGAAGCACTGTCTTTGACTTCTCTGAATGTTTCCCAGGCGAGCTTTTGACAAGTAAATCCTAGACGCTCGATCTTGGTTATTTTCGCTTTCGCGGCTGGCAGCAAAGTTCAGAACCATGTTTCTGTGAATAACTTTTGAACCGTAAGTCACAGACGCTCGCTCTTGGCTGCATTCGTTTCAGCTCGTGGCAGCCAGTCTAAAAAACACAATCTTGGACTTATCTGGATGTTTCCCAGGCGAGCTATTGGCAGCATGTTCAGAACCACTGTTTCTGAGGCTAATTCTTGAACCGTAAGTCATAGACGCTAGATCTTGGCGGCATTCGTCTCAGCGCCTGGCAATTAGTATAGAAGCACTGTTTCCCACTGTTTCTGAGGCTAATTCTTGAACCGTAAGTCATAGACGCTAGATCTTGGCGGCATTCGTCTCAGCGCCTGGCAATTAGTATAGAAGCACTGTCTTTGACTTCTCTGGATGTTTCCCAGGCGAGCTATTGACAAGTAAATCCTAGACGCTCGATCTTGGTTATTTTCGCTTTCGCGGCTGGCAGCAAAGTTCAGAACCATGTTTCTGTGAATAACTCTTGAACCGTAAGTCACAGACGCTCGCTCTTGCTGCATTCGTTTCAGCTCGTGGCAGCCAGTCTAAAAAACACTATCTTGGACTTCTCTGGATGTTTCCCAGACGAGCTATTGGCAGCATGTTTAGAACCACTGTTTCTGAGGCTAATTCTTGAACCGTAAGTCATAGACGCTCGATCTTGGCGGCATTCGTCTCAGCGCCTGGCAATTAGTATAGAAGCACTGTTTCCCACTGTTTCTGAGGCTAATTCTTGAACCGTAAGTCATAGACGCTAGATCTTGGCGGCATTCGTCTCAGCGCCTGGCAATTAGTATAGAAGCACTGTCTTTGACTTCTCTGGATGTTTCCCAGGCGAGCTATTGACAAGTAAATCCTAGACGCTCGATCTTGGTTATTTTCGCTTTCGCGGCTGGCAGCAAAGTTCAGAACCATGTTTCTGTGAATAACTTTTGAACCGTAAGTCACAGACGCTCGCTCTTGGCTGCATTCGTTTCAGCTCGTGGCAGCCAGTCTAAAAAACACAATCTTGGACTTCTCTGGATGTTTCCCAGGCGAGCTATTGGCAGCATGTTCAGAACCACTGTTTCTGAGGCTAATTCTTGAACCGTAAGTCATACACGCTCGATCTTGGCGGCATTCGTCTCAGCGCCTGGCAATTAGTATAGAAGCACTGTTTCCCACTGTTTCTGAGGCTAATTCTTGAACCGTAAGTCATAGACGCTAGATCTTGGCGGCATTCGTCTCAGCGCCTGGCAATTAGTATAGAAGCACTGTCTTTGACTTCTCTGGATGTTTCCCAGGCGAGCTTTTGACAAGTAAATCCTAGACGCTCGATCTTGGTTATTTTCGCTTTCGCGGCTGGCAGCAAAGTTCAGAACCATGTTTCTGTGAATAACTTTTGAACCGTAAGTCACAGACGCTCGCTCTTGGCTGCATTCGTTTCAGCTCGTGGCAGCCAGTCTAAAAAACACAATCTTGGACTTCTCTGGATGTTTCCCAGGCGAGCTATTGGCAGCATGTTCAGAACCACTGTTTCTGAGGCTAATTCTTGAACCGTAAGTCATAGACGCTCGATCTTGGCGGCATTCGTCTCAGCGCCTGGCAATTAGTATAGAAGCACTGTTTCCCACTGTTTCTGAGGCTAATTCTTGAACCGTAAGTCATAGACGCTAGATCTTGGCGGCATTCGTCCTCAGCGCCTGGCAATTAGTATAGAAGCACTGTCTTTGACTTCTCTGGATGTTTCCCAGGCGAGCTATTGACAAGTAAATCCTAGACGCTCGATCTTGGTTATTTTCGCTTTCGCGGCTGGCAGCAAAGTTCAGAACCATGTTTCTGTGAATAACTCTTGAACCGTAAGTCACAGACGCTCGCTCTTGGCTGCATTCGTTTCAGCTCGTGGCAGCCAGTCTAAAAAACACTATCTTGGACTTCTCTGGATGTTTCCCAGACGAGCTATTGGCAGCATGTTCAGAACCACTGTTTCTGAGGCTAATTCTTGAACCGTAAGTCATAGACGCTCGATCTTGGCGGCATTCGTCTCAGCGCCTGGCAATTAGTATAGAAGCACTGTTTCCCACTGTTTCTGAGGCTAATTCTTGAACCGTAAGTCATAGACGCTAGATCTTGGCGGCATTCGTCTCAGCGCCTGGCAATTAGTATAGAAGCACTGTCTTTGACTTCTCTGGATGTTTCCCAGGCGAGCTATTGACAAGTAAATCCTAGACGCTCGATCTTGGTTATTTTCGCTTTCGCGGCTGGCAGCAAAGTTCAGAACCATGTTTCTGTGAATAACTTTTGAACCGTAAGTCACAGACGCTCGCTCTTGGCTGCATTCGTTTCAGCTCGTGGCAGCCAGTCTAAAAAACACAATCTTGGACTTCTCTGGATGTTTCCCAGGCGAGCTATTGGCAGCATGTTCAGAACCACTGTTTCTGAGGCTAATTCTTGAACCGTAAGTCATACACGCTCGATCTTGGCGGCATTCGTCTCAGCGCCTGGCAATTAGTATAGAAGCACTGTTTCCCACTGTTTCTGAGGCTAATTCTTGAACCGTAAGTCATAGACGCTAGATCTTGGCGGCATTCGTCTCAGCGCCTGGCAATTAGTATAGAAGCACTGTCTTTGACTTCTCTGGATGTTTCCCAGGCGAGCTTTTGACAAGTAAATCCTAGACGCTCGATCTTGGTTATTTTCGCTTTCGCGGCTGGCAGCAAAGTTCAGAACCATGTTTCTGTGAATAACTTTTGAACCGTAAGTCACAGACGCTCGCTCTTGGCTGCATTCGTTTCAGCTCGTGGCAGCCAGTCTAAAAAACACAATCTTGGACTTCTCTGGATGTTTCCCAGGCGAGCTATTGGCAGCATGTTCAGAACCACTGTTTCTGAGGCTAATTCTTGAACCGTAAGTCATACACGCTCGATCTTGGCGGCATTCGTCTCAGCGCCTGGCAATTAGTATAGAAGCACTGTTTCCCACTGTTTCTGAGGCTAATTCTTGAACCGTAAGTCATAGACGCTAGATCTTGGCGGCATTCGTCTCAGCGCCTGGCAATTAGTATAGAAGCACTGTATTTGACTTCTCTGGATGTTTCCCAGGCGAGCTTTTGACAAGTAAATCCTAGACGCTCGATCTTGGTTATTTTCGCTTTCGCGGCTGGCAGCAAAGTTCAGAACCATGTTTCTGTGAATAACTTTTGAACCGTAAGTCACAGACGCTCGCTCTTGGCTGCATTCGTTTCAGCTCGCGGCAGCCAGTCTAAAAAACACAATCTTGGACTTCTCTGGATGTTTCCCAGGCGAGCTATTGGCAGCATGTTCAGAACCACTGTTTCTGAGGCTAATTCTTGAACCGTAAGTCATAGACGCTCGATCTTGGCGGCATTCGTCTCAGCGCCTGGCAATTAGTATAGAAGCACTGTTTCCCACTGTTTCTGAGGCTAATTCTTGAACCGTAAGTCATAGACGCTAGATCTTGGCGGCATTCGTCTCAGCGCCTGGCAATTAGTATAGAAGCACTGTCTTTGACTTCTCTGGATGTTTCCCAGGCGAGCTATTGACAAGTAAATCCTAGACGCTCGATCTTGGTTATTTTCGCTTTCGCGGCTGGCAGCAAAGTTCAGAACCATGTTTCTGTGAATAACTTTTGAACCGTAAGTCACAAACGCTCGCTCTTGGCTGCATTCGTTTCAGCTCGTGGCAGCCAGTCTAAAAAACACAATCTTGGACTTCTCTGGATGTTTCCCAGGCGAGCTATTGGCAGCATGTTCAGAACCACTGTTTCTGAGGCTAATTCTTGAACCGTAAGTCATACACGCTCGATCTTGGCGGCATTCGTCTCAGCGCCTGGCAATTAGTATAGAAGCACTGTTTCCCACTGTTTCTGAGGCTAATTCTTGAACCATAAGTCATAGACGCTAGATCTTGGCGGCATTCGTCTCAGCGCCTGGCAATTAGTATAGAAGCACTGTCTTTGACTTCTCTGGATGTTTCCCAGGCGAGCTTTTGACAAGTAAATCCTAGACGCTCGATCTTGGTTATTTTCGCTTTCGCGGCTGGCAGCAAAGTTCAGAACCATGTTTCTGTGAATAACTTTTGAACCGTAAGTCACAGACGCTCGCTCTTGGCTGCATTCGTTTCAGCTCGTGGCAGCCAGTCTAAAAAACACAATCTTGGACTTCTCTGGATGTTTCCCAGGCGAGCTATGGCAGCATGTTCAGAACCACTGTTTCTGAGGCTAATTCTTGAACCGTAAGTCATAGACGCTCTATCTTGGCGGCATTCGTCTCAGCGCCTGGCAATTAGTATAGAAGCACTGTTTCCCACTGTTTCTGAGGCTAATTCTTGAACCGTAAGTCATAGACGCTAGATCTTGGCGGCATTCGTCTCAGCGCCTGGCAATTAGTATATTAGCACTGTCTTTGACTTCTCTGGATGTTTCCCAGGCGAGCTATTGACAAGTAAATCCTAGACGCTCGATCTTGGTTATTTTCGCTTTCGCGGCTGGCAGCAAAGTTCAGAACCATGTTTCTGTGAATAACTCTTGAACCGTAAGTCACAGACGCTCGCTCTTGGCTGCATTCGTTTCAGCTCGTGGCAGCCAGTCTAAAAAACACTATCTTGGACTTCTCTGGATGTTTCCCAGACGAGCTATTGGCAGCATGTTCAGAACCACTGTTTCTGAGGCTAATTCTTGAACCGTAAGTCATAGACGCTCGATCTTGGCGGCATTCGTCTCAGCGCCTGGCAATTAGTATAGAAGCACTGTTTCCCACTGTTTCTGAGGCTAATTCTTGAACCGTAAGTCATAGACGCTAGATCTTGGCGGCATTCGTCTCAGCGCCTGGCAATTAGTATAGAAGCACTGTCTTTGACTTCTCTGGATGTTTCCCAGGCGAGCTATTGACAAGTAAATCCTAGACGCTCGATCTTGGTTATTTTCGCTTTCGCGGCTGGCAGCAAAGTTCAGAACCATGTTTTCTGTGAATAACTCTTGAACCGTAAGTCACAGACGCTCGCTCTTGGCTGCATTCGTTTCAGCTCGTGGCAGCCAGTCTTAAAAACACTATCTTGGACTTCTCTGGATGTTTCCAGGCGAGCTATTGGCAGCATGTTCAGAACCAATGTTTCTGAGGCTAATTCTTGAACCGTAAGTCATAGACGCTAGATCTTGGCGGCATTCGTCTCAGCGCCTGGCAATTAGTATAGAAGCACTGTTTCCCACTGTTTCTGAGGCTAATTCTTGAACCGTAAGTCATAGACGCTAGATCTTGGCGGCATTCGTCTCAGCGCCTGGCAATTAGTATAGAAGCACTGTCTTTGACTTCTCTGGATGTTTCCCAGGCGAGCTATTGACAAGTAAATCCTAGACGCTCGATCTTGGTTATTTTCGCTTTCGCGGCTGGCAGCAAAGTTCAGAACCATGTTTCTGTGAATAACTCTTGAACCGTAAGTCACAGACGCTCGCTCTTGGCTGCATTCGTTTCAGCTCGTGGCAGCCAGTCTAAAAAACACTATCTTGGACTTCTCTGGATGTTTCCCAGACGAGCTATTGGCAGCATGTTCAGAACCACTGTTTCTGAGGCTAATTCTTGAACCCGTAAGTCATAGACGCTCGATCTTGGCGGCATTCGTCTCAGCGCCTGGCAATTAGTATAGAAGCACTGTTTCCCACTGTTTCTGAGGCTAATTCTTGAACCGTAAGTCATAGACGCTAGATCTTGGCGGCATTCGTCTCAGCGCCTGGCAATTAGTATATTAGCTCTGTCTTTGACTTCTCTGGATGTTTCCCAGGCGAGCTATTGACAAGTAAATCCTAGACGCTCGATCTTGGTTATTTTCGCTTTCGCGGCTGGCAGCAAAGTTCAGAACCATGTTTCTGTGAATAACTCTTGAACCGTAAGTCACAGACGCTCGCTCTTGGCTGCATTCGTTTCAGCTCGTGGCAGCCAGTCTAAAAAACACTATCTTGGACTTCTCTGGATGTTTCCCAGACGAGATATTGGCAGCATGCTCAGAACCACTGTTTCTGAGGCTAATTCTTGAACCGTAAGTCATAGACGCTCGATCTTGGCGGCATTCGTCTCAGCGCCTGGCAATTAGTATAGAAGCACTGTCTTTGACTTCTCTGGATGTTTCCCAGGCGAGCTATTGACAAGTAAATCCTAGACGCTCGATCTTGGTTATTTTCGCTTTCGCGGCTGGCAGCAAAGTTCAGAACCATGTTTCTGTGAATAACTTTTGAACCGTAAGTCACAGACGCTTGCTCTTGGCTGCATTCGTTTCAGCTCGTGGCAGCCAGTCTAAAAAAACACAATCTTGGACTTCTCTGGATGTTTCCCAGGCGAGCTATTGGCAGCATGTTCAGAACCACTGTTTCTGAGGCTAATTCTTGAACCGTAAGTCATAGACGCTCGATCTTGGCGGCATTCGTCTCAGCGCCTGGCAATTAGTATAGAAGCACTGTTTCCCATTGTTTCTGAGGCTAATTCTTGAACCGTAAGTCATAGACGCTAGATCTTGGCGGCATTCGTCTCAGCGCCTGGCAATTAGTATAGAAG
>NW_027463365.1:0-33320 GCF_050947455.1 Rhinoderma darwinii | reverse complement strand
GATGTTTCCCAGGCGAGTTATTGACAAGTAAATCCTAGACGCTCGATCTTGGTTATTTTCGCTTTCGCGGCTGGCAGTAAAAGAACCATGTTTCTGTGAATAACTCTTGAACCGTAAGTCACAGACGCTCGCTCTTGGCTGCATTCGATTCAGCTCGTGACAGCCAGTCTAAAAAACACTATCTTGGACTTCTCTGCATGTTTCCCAGGCGAGCAATTGGCAGCATGTTCAGAACCATGTTTCTGTGAATAACTCCTGAACCGTAAGTCACAGACGCTCGCTCTTGGCTGCATTCGATTCAGCTCGTGGCAGCCAGTCTAAAAAACACTATCTTGGACTTCTCTGCATGTTTCCCAGGCGAGCAATTGGCAGCATGTTCAGAACCATGTTTCTGAGGCTAATTCCTTAACCGTAAGTCCTAGACGCTCGATCTTGGCGGCATTCGTCTCAGCGCCTGGCAATTAGTATAGGAGCACTGTGTTTGACTTCTCTGGATGTCTCCCAGGCGAGTTATTGACAAGTAAATCCTAGACGCTCGATCTTGGTTATTTTCGCTTTCGCGGCTGGCAGTAAAAGAACCATGTTTCTGTGAATAACTCTTGAACCGTAAGTCACAGACGCTCGCTCTTGGCTGCATTCGATTCAGCTCCTGGCAGCCAGTCTAAAAAACACTATCTTGGACTTCTCTGCATGTTTCCCAGGCGAGCAATTGGCAGCATGTTCAGAACCATGTTTCTGTGAATAACTCCTGAACCGTAAGTCACAGACGCTCGCTCTTGGCTGCATTCGATTCAGCTCGTGGCAGCCAGTCTAAAAAACACTATCTTGGACTTCTCTGCATGTTTCCCAGGCGAGCAATTGGCAGCATGTTCAGAACCATGTTTCTGTGAATAACTCCTGAACCGTAAGTCACAGACGCTCGCTCTTGGCTGCATTCGATTCAGCTCGTGGCAGCCAGTCTAAAAAACACTATCTTGGACTTCTCTGCATGTTTCCCAGGCGAGCAATTGGCAGCATGTTCAGAACCATGTTTCTGAGGCTAATTCCTTAACCGTAAGTCCTAGACGCTCGATCTTGGCGGCATTCGTCTCAGCGCCTGGCAATTAGTATAGGAGCACTGTGTTTGACTTCTCTGGATGTTTCCCAGGCGAGTTATTGACAAGTAAATCCTAGACGCTCGATCTTGGTTATTTTCGCTTTCGCGGCTGGCAGTAAAAGAACCATGTTTCTGTGAATAACTCTTGAACCGTAAGTCACAGACGCTCGCTCTTGGCTGCATTCGATTCAGCTCGTGGCAGCCAGTCTAAAAAACACTATCTTGGACTTCTCTGCATGTTTCCCAGGCGAGCAATTGGCAGCATGTTCAGAACCATGTTTCTGTGAATAACTCCTGAACCGTAAGTCACAGACGCTCGCTCTTGGCTGCATTCGATTCAGCTCGTGGCAGCCAGTCTAAAAAACACTATCTTGGACTTCTCTGCATGTTTCCCAGGCGAGCAATTGGCAGCATGTTCAGAACCATGTATCTGTGAATAACTCCTGAACCGTAAGTCACAGACGCTCGCTCTTGGCTGCATTCGATTCAGCTCGTGGCAGCCAGTCTAAAAAACACTATCTTGGACTTCTCTGCATGTTTCCCAGGCGAGCAATTGGCAGCATGTTCAGAACCATGTTTCTGAGGCTAATTCCTTAACCGTAAGTCCTAGACGCTCGATCTTGGCGGCATTCGTCTCAGCGCCTGGCAATTAGTATAGGAGCACTGTGTTTGACTTCTCTGGATGTTTCCCAGGCGAGTTATTGACAAGTAAATCCTAGACGCTCGATCTTGGTTATTTTCGCTTTCGCGGCTGGCAGTAAAAGAACCATGTTTCTGTGAATAACTCTTGAACCGTAAGTCACAGACGCTCGCTCTTGGCTGCATTCGATTCAGCTCGTGGCAGCCAGTCTAAAAAACACTATCTTGGACTTCTCTGCATGTTTCCCAGGCGAGCAATTGGCAGCATGTTCAGAACCATGTTTCTGTGAATAACTCCTGAACCGTAAGTCACAGACGCTCGCTCTTGGCTGCATTCGATTCAGCTCGTGGCAGCCAGTCTAAAAAACACTATCTTGGACTTATCTGCATGTTTCCCAGGCGAGCAATTGGCAGCATGTTCAGAACCATGTTTCTGTGAATAACTCCTGAACCGTAAGTCACAGACGCTCGCTCTTGGCTGCATTCGATTCAGCTCGTGGCAGCCAGACTAAAAAACACTATCTTGGACTTCTCTGCATGTTTCCCAGGCGAGCAATTGGCAGCATGTTCAGAACCATGTTTCTGAGGCTAATTCCTTAACCGTAAGTCCTAGACGCTCGATCTTGGCGGCATTCGTCTCAGCGCCTGGCAATTAGTATAGGAGCACTGTGTTTGACTTCTCTGGATGTTTCCCAGGCGAGTTATTGACAAGTAAATCCTAGACGCTCGATCTTGGTTATTTTCGCTTTCGCGGCTGGCAGTGAAAGAACCATGTTTCTGTGAATAACTCTTGAACCGTAAGTCACAGACGCTCGCTCTTGGCTGCATTCGATTCAGCTCGTGGCAGCCAGTCTAAAAAACACTATCTTGGACTTCTCTGCATGTTTCCCAGGCGAGCAATTGGCAGCATGTTCAGAACCATGTTTCTGTGAATAACTCCTGAACCGTAAGTCACAGACGCTCGCTCTTGGCTGCATTCGATTCAGCTCGTGGCAGCCAGTCTAAAAAACACTATCTTGGACTTCTCTGCATGTTTCCCAGGCGAGCAATTGGCAGCATGTTCAGAACCATGTTTCTGTGAATAACTCCTGAACCGTAAGTCACAGACGCTCGCTCTTGGCTGCATTCGATTCAGCTCGTGGCAGCCAGTCTAAAAAACACTATCTTGGACTTCTCTGCATGTTTCCCAGGCGAGCAATTGGCAGCATGTTCAGAACCATGTTTCTGAGGCTAATTCCTTAACCGTAAGTCCTAGACGCTCGATCTTGGCGGCATTCGTCTCAGCGCCTGGCAATTAGTATAGGAGCACTGTGTTTGACTTCTCTGGATGTTTCCCAGGCGAGTTATTGACAAGTAAATCCTAGACGCTCGATCTTGGTTATTTTCGCTTTCGCGGCTGGCAGTAAAAGAACCATGTTTCTGTGAATAACTCTTGAACCGTAAGTCACAGACGCTCGCTCTTGGCTGCATTCGATTCAGCTCGTGGCAGCCAGTCTAAAAAACACTATCTTGGACTTCTCTGCATGTTTCCCAGGCAAGCAATTGGCAGCATGTTCAGAACCATGTTTCTGTGAATAACTCCTGAACCGTAAGTCACAGACGCTCGCTCTTGGCTGCATTCGATTCAGCTCGTGGCAGCCAGTCTAAAAAACACTATCTTGGACTTCTCTGCATGTTTCCCAGGCGAGCAATTGGCAGCATGTTCAGAACCATGTTTCTGTGAATAACTCCTGAACCGTAAGTCACAGACGCTCGCTCTTGGCTGCATTCAATTCAGCTCGTGGCAGCCAGTCTAAAAAACACTATCTTGGACTTCTCTGCATGTTTCCCAGGCGAGAAATTGGCAGCATGTTCAGAACCATGTTTCTGAGGCTAATTCCTTAACCGTAAGTCCTAGACGCTCGATCTTGGCGGCATTCGTCTCAGCGCCTGGCAATTAGTATAGGAGCACTGTGTTTGACTTCTCTGGATGTTTCCCAGGCGAGTTATTGACAAGTAAATCCTAGACGCTCGATCTTGGTTATTTTCGCTTTCGCGGCTGGCAGTAAAAGAACCATGTTTCTGTGAATAACTCTTGAACCGTAAGTCACAGACGCTCGCTCTTGGCTGCATTCGATTCAGCTCGTGGCAGCCAGTCTAAAAAACACTATCTTGGACTTCTCTGCATGTTTCCCAGGCGAGCAATTGGCAGCATGTTCAGAACCATGTTTCTGTGAATAACTCCTGAACCGTAAGTCACAGACGCTCGCTCTTGGCTGCATTCGATTCAGCTCGTGGCAGCCAGTCTAAAAAACACTATCTTGGACTTCTCTGCATGTTTCCCAGGCGAGCAATTGGCAGCATGTTCAGAACCATGTTTCTGTGAATAACTCCTGAACCGTAAGTCACAGACGCTCGCTCTTGGCTGCATTCGATTCAGCTCGTGGCAGCCAGTCTAAAAAACACTATCTTGGACTTCTCTGCATGTTTCCCAGGCGAGCAATTGGCAGCATGTTCAGAACCATGTTTCTGAGGCTAATTCCTTAACCGTAAGTCCTAGACGCTCGATCTTGGCGGCATTCGTCTCAGCGCCTGGCAATTAGTATAGGAGCACTGTGAGAAGTCAAATACAGTGCTTCTATACTAATTGCCAGGCGCTGAGACGAATGCCGCCAAGATCGAGCGTCTAAGACTTACGGTTCAAGAATTAGCCTCAGAAACAGTGGTTCTGAACATGCTGCTAATAGCTCGCCTGGGAAACATCCAGAGAAGTCCAATATAGTGTTTCCCAGGCGAGTTATTGACAAGTAAATCCTAGACGCTCGATCTTGGTTATTTTCGCTTTCGCGGCTGGCAGTAAAAGAACCATGTTTCTGTGAATAACTCTTGAACCGTAAGTCACAGACGCTCGCTCTTGGCTGCATTCGATTCAGCTCGTGGCAGCCAGTCTAGAATTAGCCTCAGAAACACTGGGAAACAGTGCTTCTATACTAATTGCCAGGCGCTGAAACGAATGCAACCAAGAGCGAGCGTCTGTGACTTACGGTTCAAGAGTTATTCACAGAAACATGGTTGTGAACTTTGCTGCCAGCCGCGAAAGCGAAAGTAACCAAGATCGAGCGTCTAGGATTTACTTGTGAATAGCTCGCCTGGGAAACATCCAGAGAAGTCAAAGACAGTGCTTCTATACTAATTGCCAGGCGCTGAGACGAATGCCGCCAAGATCAAGCGTCTAAGACTTACGGTTCAAGAATTAGCCTCAGAAACAGTGGGAAACAGTGCTTCTATACTAATTGCCAGGCGCTAAGACGAATGCCGCCAAGATCGAGCGTCTATGACTTACGGTTCAAGAATTAGCCTCAGAAACAGTGGTTCTGAACATGCTGCCAATAGCTCGACTGGGAAACATCCAGAGAAGTCCAAGATAGTGTTTTTTTTAGACTGGCTGCCACGAGCTGAAACGAATGCAACCAAGAGCGAGCGTCTGTGACTTACGGTTCAATAGTTATTCACAGAAACATGGTTCTGAACTTTGCTGCCAGCCGCGAAAGCGAAAGTAACCAAGGTCGAGCGTCTAGGATTTACTTGTCAATAGCTCGCCTGGGAAACATCCAGAGAAGTCAAATACAGTGCTTCTATACTAATTGCCAGGCGCTGAGACGAATGCCGCCAAGATCGAGCGTCTAAGACTTACGGTTCAAGAATTAGCCTCAGAAACAGTGGTTCTGAACATGCTGCTAATAGCTCGCCTGGGAAACATCCAGAGAAGTCCAATATAGTGTTTTTTAGACTGGCTGCCACGAGCTGAAACGAATGCAACCAAGAGCGAGCGTCTGTGACTTACGGTTCAAGAGTTATTCACAGAAACATGGTTCTGAACTTTGCTGCCAGCCGCGAAAGCGAAAGTAACCAAGATCGAGCGTCTAGGATTTACTTGTGAATAGCTCGCCTGGGAAACATCCAGAGAAGTCAAAGACAGTGCTTCTATACTAATTGCCAGGCGCTGAGACGAATGCCGCCAAGATCAAGCGTCTAAGACTTACGGTTCAAGAATTAGCCTCAGAAACAGTGGGAAACAGTGCTTCTATACTAATTGCCAGGCGCTGAGACGAATGCCGCCAAGATCGAGCGTCTATTACTTACGGTTCAAGAGTTATTCACAGAAACATGGTTCTGAACTTTGCTGCCAGCCGCGAAAGCGAAAATAACCAAGATCGAGCGTCTAGGATTTACTTGTCAATAGCTCGCATGGGAAACATCCAGTGAAGTCAAAGACAGTGCTTCTATACTAATTGCCAGGCGCTGAGACGAATACCGCCAAGATCGAGCGTCTATGACTTACGGTTCAAGAATTAGCCTCAGAAACAATGGTTCTGAACATGCTGCTAATAGCTCGCCTGGGAAACATCCAGAGAAGTCCAATATAGTGTTTTTTTAGACTGGCTGCCACGAGCTGAAACGAATGCAACCAAGAGCGAGCGTCTGTGACTTACGGTTCAAGAGTTATTCACAGAAACATGGTTCTGAACTTTGCTGCCAGCCGCGAAAGCGAAAGTAACCAAGATCGAGCGTCTAGGATTTACTTGTGAATAGCTCGCCTGGGATGTTAACTCGATCTTGGCGGCATTCGTCTCAGCGCCTGGCAATTAGTATAGAAGCACTGTCTTTGACTTCTCTGGATGTTTCCCAGGCGAGCTATTGACAAGTAAATCCTAGACGCTCGATCTTGGTTATTTTCGCTTTCGCGGCTGGCAGCAAAGTTCAGAACCATGTTTCTGTGAATAACTCTTGAACCGTAAGTCACAGACGCTCGCTCTTGGATGCATTCGTTTCAGCTCGTGGCAGCCAGTCTAAAAAACACTATCTTGGACTTCTCTGGATGTTTCCCAGTCGAGCTATTGGCAGCATGTTCAGAACCACTGTTTCTGAGGCTAATTCTTGAACCGTAAGTCATAGACGCTCGATCTTGGCGGCATTCGTCTCAGCGCCTGGCAATTAGTATAGAAGCACTGTTTCCCACTGTTTCTGAGGCTAATTCTTGAACCGTAAGTCTTAGACGCTTGATCTTGGCGGCATTCGTCTCAGCGCCTGGCAATTAGTATAGAAGCACTGTCTTTGACTTCTCTGGATGTTTCCCAGGCGAGCTATTCACAAGTAAATCCTAGACGCTCGATCTTGGTTACTTTCACTTTCGCGGCTGGCAGCAAAGTTCAGAACCATGTTTCTGTGAATAACTCTTGAACCGTAAGTCACAGACGCTCGCTCTTGGTTGCATTCGTTTCAGCTCGTGGCAGCCAGTCTAAAAAAACACTATCTTGGACTTCTCTGGATGTTTCCCAGGCGAGCTATTGGCAGCATGTTCAGAACCACTGTTTCTGAGGCTAATTCTTGAACCGTAAGTCATAGACGCTCGATCTTGGCGGCATTCGTCTCAGCGAATGGCAATTAGTATAGAAACACTGTTTCCCAGTGTTTCTGAGGCTAATTCTTGAACCGTAAGTCTTAGACGCTCGATCTTGGTGGCATTCGTCTCAGCGCCTGGCAATTAGTATAGAAGCACTGTCTTTGACTTCTCTGGATGTATTCCAGGCGAGCTATTCACAAGTAAGTCCTAGACGCTCGATCTTGGTTGCTTTCGCTTTCGCGGCTGGCAGCAAAGTTCAGAACCATGTTTCTGTGAATAACTCTTGAACCGTAAGTCACAGACGCTCGCTCTTGGCTGCATTCGTTTCAGCTCGTGGCAGCCAGTCTAAAAAACACTATCTTGGACTTCTCTGGATGTTTCCCAGGCGAGCTATTGGCAGCATGTTCAGAACCACTGTTTCTGAGGCTAATTCTTGAACCGTAAGTCATAGACGCTCGATCTTGGCTGCATTCGTCTCAGCGCCTGGCAATTAGTATAGAAGCACTGTCTTTGATTTCACTGGATGTTTCCCAGGCGAGCTATTGACAAGTAAATCCTAGACGCTCGATCTTGGTTATTTTCGCTTTCGCGGCTGGCAGCAAAGTTCAGAACCATGTTTCTGTGAATAACTCTTGAACCGTAAGTCACAGACGCTCGCTCTTGGCTGCATTCTTTTCAGCTTGTGGCAGCCAGTCTAAAAACCACTATCTTGGACTTCTCTGGATGTTTCCCAGTCGAGCTATTGGCAGCATGTTCAGATGTTTCTGTGAATAACTCTTGAACCGTAAGTCACAGACGCTCGCTCTTGGCTGCATTCGATTCAGCTCGTGGCAGCCAGTCTAAAAACCACTATCTTGGACTTCTCTGCATGTTTCCCAGGCGAGCTATTGGCAGCATAATCAGAACAATGTTTCTGTGAATAACTCTTGAACCGTAAGTCACAGACGCTCGCTCTTGGCTGCATTCGATTCAGCTCGTGGCAGCCAGTCTAAAAAACACTATCTTGGACTTCTCTGCATGTTTCCCAGGCGAGCAATTGGCAGCATGTTCAGAACCATGTTTCTGTGAATAACTCTTGAACCGTAAGTCACAGACGCTCGCTCTTGGCTGCATTCGATTCAGCTCGTGGCAGCCAGTCTAAAAAACACTATCTTGGACTTCTCTGCATGTTTCCCAGGCAAATGTTTCTAAAGCTAATTCTTGAACCGTAAGTCCTAGACGCTCGATCTTGGCGGCATTCGTCTCAGCGCCTGGCAATTAGTATAGAAGCACTGTCTTTGACTTCTCTGGATGTTTCCCAGGCGAGTTATTGACAAGTAAATCCTAGACGCTCGATCTTGGTTAGTTTCGCTTTCGCGGCTGGCAGTAAAGTTCAGAACCATGTTTCTGTGAATAACTCTTGAACCGTAAGTCACAGACGCTCGCTCTTGGCTGCATTCGATTCAGCTCGTGGCAGCCAGTCTAAAAAACACTATCTTGGACTTCTCTGCATGTTTCCCAGGCGAGCAATTGGCAGCATGTTCAGAACCATGTTTCTGTGAATAATTCTTGAACCGTAAGTCACAGACGCTCGCTCTTGGCTGCATTCGATTCAGCTCGTGGCAGCCAGTCTAAAAAACACTATCTTGGACTTCTCTTCTGAACTTTACTGCCAGCCGCGAAAGCGAAAATAACCAAGATCGAGCGTCTAGGATTTACTTGTCAATAACTCGCCTGGGAAACATCCAGAGAAGTCAAAGACAGTGCTTCTATACTAATTGCCAGGCGCTGAGACGAATGCCGCCAAGATCGAGCGTCTAGGACTTACGGTTCAAGAATTAGCTTTAGAAACATTTGCCTGGGAAACATGCAGAGAAGTCCAAGATAGTGTTTTTTAGACTGGCTGCCACGAGCTGAATCGAATGCAGCCAAGAGCGAGCGTCTGTGACTTACGGTTCAAGAGTTATTCACAGAAACATGGTTCTGAACATGCTGCCAATAGCTCGCCTGGGAAACATGCAGAGAAGTCCAAGATAGTGTTTTCTAGACTGGCTGCCACGAGCTGAATCGAATGCAGCCAAGAGCGAGCGTCTGTGACTTACGGTTCAAGAGTTATTCACAGAAACATGGTTCTTTTACTGCCAGCCGCGAAAGCGAAAATAACCAAGATCGAGCGTCTAGGATTTACTTGGAGCTGCACCTGAGCCAGCCACTGATTGATGCAGCACCACAGTCAAATAGTGGAGTGGAGTAGGGGAACAGCAAACAGCCATTAAAGCCGCCCGCCCGCCCGCCCGCCACAATGGACCTACCTGTGTACACTAGATGGATGTGATGGAATGTACTGTCGTCCCTACATTTCAAGAAGGAGTAAGAATTGCAGTTGCAACAAAGCCTTGCTTGCCTACAAAGAGAGCAGCAATTTGGATTTGTTACTATGTTCCCTAGAAGAATAACAAACTGTGCAAGGATGGGGGTTGTAGGAGCAAGGAGAAGTTGTCTGTAAAGTTGGTGAATGCTTATTTTCCATTTTGCAGTCCCTTGTCTCCCTCTTGTGGCCTCCTGGAGGCAACTAGCTGTGCAAAAAAAGACAGCCTGGCGGCCGGCTGTTGCAATGTTGCCCTCTCAGGCAACACTGAGTGACTGACTGAGCCGCACCGTCTTATATAAAGTTCAGACGGAACTTTGCACGTGTCATAGTGGAGCCCTGAGGAGCCAGAGCCAGCTTTCTGACATCATAATGGGGCCTCAGAGATAAAAGCCTGGGCCCAGGCAGTGTTGGTCAGTGCTGCTCAGCAGGCAGCACTGGACTGGACTGGATTACAGCTGATACAAGGTGTGAAGGAACAAGGGGTGGCTGTGGGCATGCACTTGCTGCCGCTGCCAGTGTTTATCTGCATGGCAGCAGGGCATTTGGGCGTTGCCAGGAAGGCGTTTTTATGTAGATTCCTCCTCTTTCAGCACTGCATTGTGGTGCAAGCAAAAGAAGCAAATCCTGTCTGGCTTCCTCTCCGGCCTTTATTCACCTCCCGTGTAGCTGTGAGTGTGTGAGCCTGCAGGGCCCCATGGAATTGCCTAGAAGTAGGCT
Organism: Rhinoderma darwinii; assembly: GCF_050947455.1. Lineage (NCBI taxonomy): Eukaryota > Metazoa > Chordata > Amphibia > Anura > Rhinodermatidae > Rhinoderma > Rhinoderma darwinii. Next base: position 23,135 of record NW_027463365.1, on the reverse strand, counting down.
GAATCGCTGCAAGGGCTGAACAGCAGTATCGGGCAGGCTCGGGCAACGCGCGGCCCGTTCGGGTTATCGCTTCTCGGCCTTTTGGCTCAGATCTCGTGTCTGACTGAAAGGTCTTTCCAAAGCTTGTCGAGCTCTTGGCCATAGGGCATCGGTGGTTCGCCATCTTAAGCCCTATGCTGCTATAAGGAGAGGACCTGCGAGGATAATTCGAGGAGAAGGCGATCCCCACAAAGCGAGGATGGAGGCTACTATGCGTTTTTCAAGATCCGATGAACTGAAGATAAAGGATTCCTTCAAGATCGAGGTTGGAGATGATGCCAGAGACAAGTTCCAGCTGGGTTTCTTCGTGAGGCGAGTTTTGCTGGAGATCCTTTGGATAAAGAGAGAAGACATCCTAGCTCTCCAAGATGCTCCAGGTCGCTATACCCTTACCCTGGTGTCGGAAGCTGCTTGTCAAAGCTTGTACAGGACCATCAGGTTGAAGTTGGGTGAGGAAGACCTTAAAGGTCTAGTCTTTGTTATTCTGTTTACCACTGAAGAAAAGCCTCTGGTGGTTCATATGAGTAATCCCCATGTGCTCCTGGATGACATCAGCTTCTTTCTTCAGAGACATTGCGCCTCAGTGCGCTTTTCCCACAAAGTCCTGAACTCTGAGAAGCTGTGGACAGGAAAATATAAGTTTTTTGTCAAGCTGAAGGAAGACTCAGAAGGAATTGGGGGATACCATCACCCCCCTTCAGGATTCCTAATTGGCAGAGACAGAGGACGTCTGTTTTATCCTAACATGCCTTTGTTTTGCCGGAAATGTATGGACTTTGGGCATACGTATGAGAACTGCCCAGAAGAGGTGGCAGTTTGTAAAAAGTGTTACCAGAAGGGCCACGCAACTTTCAGTTGTCCAAATGTGATGGTCTGCAACATTTGCCGTGTACCAGGGCATGCCTTTCGGGACTGCCCTTTGAAGAAAACTGGCTCTTATGCAGATGCAGTCAGAGGGCAGCCAGGGGCTGCTGGGACATCTTCAGCGCAGAGGCCAGCGGCGAAATCTCCGCAAGGAGAAGGCTTACCTGACGTGGGTGCTCCGGCTGTCTGGTCGGATTGCCCTGATGGATTGGAGAATGCTGATCCTGTGAGACCTGAGGCTAAAGCAGGGGAGAGATCGTCTGTGGCAGCCAAAGGTCTTGGTCCAAAAAACTCTGAAGATCTAGAGAAGGCTAAGATCATGAGACAGGTGAAACCCGAAGCCAAAGTGGGGGAGAGATCTTCTACAGAGGCCAAGGGTCACAGTCTGGAAGAAGCCATGGATCTAGAAGTGCAGAGGAAAAGAAAACCTGAGGAAGAGGGATCAAGTGTTGGCTCTAAAAGGTCCAGCACGCCTCAATATAAGCCCCTAGTGACACTGGCTAAACTGACACCTCCGGCAAAGCAACCTCCAGCAAAACCGCCTCCGGCAAAACCCCCACCATCCGATCCTGCCAATATTGAATTTTCGGATTCAGAAGACGTGTCTAGCCCCTGCACCCCAGTGGGCTTCATGTCAGATTCGGATAGTAGTGCCCACTAATCCGAATGATCTATGGCAAACAGCATTAAAATTTCCTCACTCAATGTGAGGAGTCTAAAGGGTCCGACAAGGCGGGCCGCTTTATTTTCGTATTTATCTACAGTGGACTCAGACATTTTTTTCGTACAGGAATGCGGAATAGATTTTGACATGAACTATGCAACTCTAAGACAAGATTGGACTTTGGGCAATTCCATATGGTCTGGAGATAATGAAACCAGATCAACCGGTGTTGGAATATTGTTTAAGTCTAAGGAGTTCAAAGTCAATGCATTCAAGGAAGTTATGCCCGGAAGAGCTCTGTTTGCTAATATAACCCATCATGGGGTGGACTTAAGACTTCTCTGTGTTTATGCCTCGCCTGTAAAAGAAGAAAGGTCGCAGTTGTTGGAGGATATACAATGCTACTTACCTGGTTCATCCCCGCTAATAATAGCTGGCGACTTTAATTGTATCTTATCTGGTGAGAAGAGAGAAGGTAGCACTGGAGAGCCAAAAAAAAGACAAAACAGAGAAACAGTTAAAAGACCTGCTCATAGACTTTAAACTAAAAGACACCTGGAGAGACCTGCAAAAATCTGACCCGGGTTACACCTGGGAAAATGCTGTTACGAAGTCCAGAATTGACTTTACTTTTGTTACAGAGCAAATTATTCCAAAATCATCTTTGTTAATTTCCAATATTTTTTCAGACCACAAAATGATTCAGACACAATTAGAAGTCCCCAGACTTGTCAAAGGCAGAGGAGTCTGGAGACTCAATACAATGCTACTTCAAGAAACTGCAATAAAGACAGATTTTTTAAACCATTATAACCATTTAAAAAGTAAACAGAAAAATTACGCTTCCATGCTAGAGTGGTGGGAATACGCCAAAAATAAAATCAAAGAATTCTTTGTCAAAAAAAGCATTGCGAGAGCAAGAGAGAAGACGAAGTGGCACAACACACTCAACACCAAGCTACAAACGTACTACAAACTTAGAAGTGCTGGTATAGACATGGAAGACTTAATTATAAATGTAAAGGAACAAATCGCAAAAGAAATTGAGAACAAAGGGAAAGAAATCATCTTCAGCTCAAAAATTGAAATTCTTGAGAAAAATGAAAAATGCTCTAGATATTTCTTCAAAAAAACCGTCAGCACCAAAGAGATGATTAAGGAGCTGGAAGGCGAAACAACAGCAGACGGTATGCTTGCCAAAGCTCAAAGCTTTTATCAAGAACTTTTTAACGACAAACCTATAGACTTGTCTTTTACTGAGGATGCTATTAACACTCTAGATTGCACTTTATCCAAAACCGACCAAGAACTGTTATGTAAGGACATTACTTCTGAAGAACTTCATGCTGCTGTCAAAAGCTTTTTATATGGAAAAACCCCGGGATCTGACGGTCTTCCCGTAGAATTTTATAGGGAATTTTGGGACATTTTAAGTGTGGACTTTTATCTTGTTATTAAGGAAGCCTTTAAAAGTGATCTGCTACCACTATCCTGGAGAAGTGGACTCGTTTCTCTAATTCATAAAAAAGGAGAAAAATCTCGGTTAGAAAACTGGAGACCAATTACGCTTCTCAACGTGGATTACAAAATTATGTCCAAAATTTTAGTTAACCGTTTTAAAGGGGTTTTAAGCCAAGTTATAAATATGGACCAAGTTTGTGCAGTACCAGGGAGAAGTGTGACAGAACATCTAAACACCATCAGAGATGTAATTTAACCAAGATCGAGCGTCTAGGATTTACTTGTCAATAGCTCGCCTGGGAAACATCCAGAGAAGTCAAAGACAGTGCTTCTATACTAATTGCCAGGCGCTGAGACAAATGCCGCCAAGATCTAGCGTCTATGACTTACGGTTCAAGAATTAGCCTCAGAAACAGTGGGAAACAGTGCTTCTATACTAATTGCCAGGCGCTGAGACGAATGCCGCCAAGTGCGAGCGTCTATGACTTACGGTTCAATAATTAGCCTCAGAAACAGTGGTTCTGAACATGCTGCCAATAGCTCGCCTGGGAAACATCCAGAGAAGTCCAAGATTGTGTTTTTTAGACTGGCTCCCACGAGCTGAAACGAATGCAGCCAAGAGCGAGCGTCTGTGACTTACGGTTCAAGAGTTATTCACAGAAACATGGTTCTGAACTTTGCTGCCAGCCGCGAAAGCGAAAATAACCAAGATCGAGCGTCTAGGATTTACTTGTCAATAGCTCGCCTGGGAAACATCCAGAGAAGTCAAAGACAGTGCTTCTATACTAATTGCCAGGCGCTGAGACGAATGCCGCCAAGATCTAGCGTCTATGACTTACGGTTCAAGAATTAGCCTCAGAAACAGTGGGAAACAGTGCTTCTATACTAATTGCCAGGCGCTGAGACGAATGCCGCCAAGATCGAGCGTCTATGACTTACGATTCAAGAATTAGCCTCAGAAACAGTGGTTCTGAACATGCTGCCAATAGCTCGGCTGGGAAACATCCAGAGAAGTCCAAGATAGTGTTTTTTAGACTGGCTGCCACGAGCTGAAACGAATGCAGCCAAGAGCGAGCGTCTGTGACTTACTGTTCAAGAGTTATTCACAGAAACATGGTTCTAAACTTTGCTGGCAACCGCGAAAGCGAATATAACCAAGATCGAGCGTCTAGGATTTACTTGTCAATAGCTCGCCTGGGAAACATCCAGAGAAGTCAAAGACAATGCTTCCATACTAATTGCCAGGCGCTGAGACGAATGCCGCCAAGATCTAGCGTCTATGACTTACGGTTCAAGAATTAGCCTCAGAAACAGTGGGAAACAGTGCTTCTATACTAATTGCCAGGCGCTGAGACGAATGCCGCCAAGATCGAGCGTCTTGACTTACGGTTCAAGAATTAGCCTCAGAAACAGTGGTTCTGAACATGCTGCCAATAGCTCGCCTGGGAAACATCCAGAGAAGTCCAAGATAGTGTTTTTTAGACTGGCTGCCACGAGCTGAAACGAATGCAGCCAAGAGCGAGCGTCTGTGACTTACGGTTCAAAAGTTATTCACAGAAACATGGTTCTGAACTTTGCTGCCAGCCGCGAAAGCGAAAATAACCAAGATCGAGCGTCTAGGATTTACTTGTCAATAGCTCGCCTGGGAAACATCCAGAGAAGTCAAAGACAGTGCTTCTATACTAATTGCCAGGCGCTGAGACGAATGCCGCCAAGATCTAGCGTCTATGACTTACGGTTCAAGAATTAGCCTCAGAAACAGTGGGAAACAGTGCTTCTATACTAATTGCCAGGCGCTGAGACGAATGCCGCCAAGATCGAGCGTCTATGACTTACGGTTCAAGAATTAGCCTCAGAAACAGTGGTTCTGAACATGCTGCCAATAGCTCGCCTGGGAAACATCCAGAGAAGTCCAAGATAGTGTTTTTTAGACTGGCTGCCACGAGCTGAAACGAATGCAGCCAAGAGCGAGCGTCTGTGACTTACGGTTCAAAAGTTATTCACAGAAACATGGTTCTGAACTTTGCTGCCAGCCGCGAAAGCGAAAATAACCAAGATCGAGCGTCTAGGATTTACTTGTCAATAGCTCGCCTGGGAAACATCCAGAGAAGTCAAAGACAGTGCTTCTATACTAATTGCCAGGCGCTGAGACGAATGCCGCCAAGATCTAGCGTCTATGACTTACGGTTCAAGAATTAGCCTCAGAAACAGTGGGAAACAGTGCTTCTATACTAATTGCCAGGCGCTGAGACGAATGCCGCCAAGATCGAGCGTCTATGACTTACGGTTCAAGAATTAGCCTCAGAAACAGTGGTTCTGAACATGCTGCCAATAGCTCGCCTGGGAAACATCCAGAGAAGTCCAAGATTGTGTTTTTTAGACTGGCTGCCACGAGCTGAAACGAATGCAGCCAAGAGCGAGCGTCTGTGACTTACGGTTCAAGAGTTATTCACAGAAACATGGTTCTGAACTTTGCTGCCAGCCGCGAAAGCGAAAATAACCAAGATCGAGCGTCTAGGATTTACTTGTCAATAGCTCGCCTGGGAAACATCCAGAGAAGTCAAAGACAGTGCTTCTATACTAATTGCCAGGCGCTGAGACGAATGCCGCCAAGATCTAGCGTCTATGACTTACGGTTCAAGAATTAGCCTCAGAAACAGTGGGAAACAGTGCTTCTATACTAATTGCCAGGCGCTGAGACGAATGCCGCCAAGATCGAGCGTCTATGACTTACGGTTCAAGAATTAGCCTCAGAAACAGTGGTTCTGAACATGCTGCCAATAGCTCGCCTGGGAAACATCCAGAGAAGTCCAAGATTGTGTTTTTTAGACTGGCTGCCACGAGCTGAAACGAATGCAGCCAAGAGCGAGCGTCTGTGACTTACGGTTCAAAAGTTATTCACAGAAACATGGTTCTGAACTTTGCTGCCAGCCGCGAAAGCGAAAATAACCAAGATCGAGCGTCTAGGATTTACTTGTCAATAGCTCGCCTGGGAAACATCCAGAGAAGTCAAAGACAGTGCTTCTATACTAATTGCCAGGCGCTGAGACGAATGCCGCCAAGATCTAGCGTCTATGACTTACGGTTCAAGAATTAGCCTCAGAAACAGTGGGAAACAGTGCTTCTATACTAATTGCCAGGCGCTGAGACGAATGCCGCCAAGATCGAGCGTCTATGACTTACGATTCAAGAATTAGCCTCAGAAACAGTGGTTCTGAACATGCTGCCAATAGCTCGCCTGGGAAACATCCAGAGAAGTCCAAGATAGTGTTTTTTAGACTGGCTGCCACGAGCTGAAACGAATGCAGCCAAGAGCGAGCGTCTGTGACTTACGGTTCAAAATTTATTCACAGAAACATGGTTCTGAACTTTGCTGCCAGCCGCGAAAGCGAATATAACCAAGATCGAGCGTCTAGGATTTACTTGTCAATAGCTCGCCTGGGAAACATCCAGAGAAGTCAAAGACAATGCTTCCATACTAATTGCCAGGCGCTGAGACGAATGCCGCCAAGATCTAGCGTCTATGACTTACGGTTCAAGAATTAGCCTCAGAAACAGTGGGAAACAGTGCTTCTATACTAATTGCCAGGCGCTGAGACGAATGCCACCAAGATCGAGCGTCTATGACTTACGGTTCAAGAATTAGCCTCAGAAACAGTGGTTCTGAACATGCTGCCAATAGCTCGCCTGGGAAACATCCAGAGAGGTCCAAGATTGTGTTTTTTAGACTGGCTGCCACGAGCTGAAACAAATGCAGCCAAGAGCGAGCGTCTGTGACTTACGGTTCAAGAGTTATTCACAGAAACATGGTTCTGAACTTTGCTGCCAGCCGCGAAAGCGAAAATAACCAAGATCGAGCGTCTAGGATTTACTTGTCAATAGCTCGCCTGGGAAACATCCAGAGAAGTCAAAGACAGTGCTTCTATACTAATTGCCAGGCGCTGAGACGAATGCCGCCAAGATCTAGCGTCTATGACTTACGGTTCAAGAATTAGCCTCAGAAACAGTGGGAAACAGTGCTTCTATACTAATTGCCAGGCGCTGAGACGAATGCCGCCAAGTGCGAGCGTCTATGACTTACGGTTCAAGAATTAGCCTCAGAAACAGTGGTTCTGAACATGCTGCCAATAGCTCGCCTGGGAAACATCCAGAGAAGTCCAAGATTGTGTTTTTTAGACTGGCTCCCACGAGCTGAAACGAATGCAGCCAAGAGCGAGCGTCTGTGACTTACGGTTCAAGAGTTATTCACAGAAACATGGTTCTGAACTTTGCTGCCAGCCGCGAAAGCGAAAATAACCAAGATCGAGCGTCTAGGATTTACTTGTCAATAGCTCGCCTGGGAAACATCCAGAGAAGTCAAAGACAGTGCTTCTATACTAATTGCCAGGCGCTGAGACGAATGCCGCCAAGATCGAGCGTCTATGACTTACGGTTCAAGAATTAGCCTCAGAAACAGTGGTTCTGAACATGCTGCCAATAGCTCGACTGGGAAACATCCAGTGAAGTCCAAGATAGTGTTTTTTAGACTGGCTGCCACGAGCTGAAACGAATGCAGCCAAGAGCGAGCGTCTGTGACTTACGGTTCAAGAGTTATTCACAGAAACATGGTTCTGAACTTTGCTGCCAGACGCGAAAGCGAAAATAACCAAGATCGAGTGTCTAGGATTTACTTGTCAATAGCTCGCCTGGGAAACATCCAGAGAAGTCAAAGACCGTGCTTCTATACTAATTGGCAGGCGCTGAGACGAATGCCGCCAAGATCTAGCGTCTATGACTTACGGTTCAAGAATTAGCCTCAGAAACAGTGGGAAACAGTGCTTCTATACTAATTGCCAGGCGCTGAGACGAATGCCGCCAAGTGCGAGCGTCTATGACTTACGGTTCAAGAATTAGCCTCAGAAACAGTGGTTCTGAACATGCTGCCAATAGCTCGCCTGGGAAACATCCAGAGAAGTCCAAGATTGTGTTTTTTAGACTGGCTGCCACGAGCTGAAACGAATGCAGCCAAGAGCGAGCGTCTGTGACTTACGGTTCAAAAGTTATTCACAGAAACATGGTTCTGAACTTTGCTGCCAGCCGCGAAAGCGAAAATAACCAAGATCGAGCGTCTAGGATTTACTTGTCAATAGCTCGCCTGGGAAACATCCAGAGAAGTCAAAGACAGTGCTTCTATACTAATTGCCAGGCGCTGAGACGAATGCCGCCAAGATCTAGCGTCTATGACTTACGATTCAAGAATTAGCCTCAGAAACAGTGGTTCTGAACATGCTGCCAATAGCTCGGCTGGGAAACATCCAGAGAAGTCCAAGATAGTGTTTTTTAGACTGGCTGCCACGAGCTGAAACGAATGCAGCCAAGAGCGAGCGTCTGTGACTTACTGTTCAAGAGTTATTCACAGAAACATGGTTCTAAACTTTGCTGGCAGCCGCGAAAGCGAATATAACCAAGATCGAGCGTCTAGGATTTACTTGTCAATAGCTCGCCTGGGAAACATCCAGAGAAGTCAAAGACAATGCTTCCATACTAATTGCCAGGCGCTGAGACGAATGCCGCCAAGATCTAGCGTCTATGACTTACGGTTCAAGAATTAGCCTCAGAAACAGTGGGAAACAGTGCTTCTATACTAATTGCCAGGCGCTGAGACGAATGCCGCCAAGATCGAGCGTCTATGACTTACGGTTCAAGAATTAGCCTCAGAAACAGTGGTTCTGAACATGCTGCCAATAGCTCGACTGGGAAACATCCAGAGAAGTCCAAGATAGTGTTTTTTAGACTGGCTGCCACGAGCTGAAACGAATGCAGCCAAGAGCGAGCGTCTGTGACTTACGGTTCAAAAGTTATTCACAGAAACATGGTTCTGAACTTTGCTGCCAGCCGCGAAAGCGAAAATAACCAAGATCGAGCGTCTAGGATTTACTTGTCAATAGCTCGCCTGGGAAACATCCAGAGAAGTCAAAGACAGTGCTTCTATACTAATTGCCAGGCGCTGAGACGAATGCCGCCAAGATCTAGCGTCTATGACTTACGGTTCAAGAATTAGCCTCAGAAACAGTGGGAAACAGTGCTTCTATACTAATTGCCAGGCGCTGAGACGAATGCCGCCAAGATCGAGCGTCTATGACTTACGATTCAAGAATTAGCCTCAGAAACAGTGGTTCTGAACATGCTGCCAATAGCTCGGCTGGGAAACATCCAGAGATGTCCAAGATAGTGTTTTTTAGACTGGCTGCCACGAGCTGAAACGAATGCAGCCAAGAGCGAGCGTCTGTGACTTACTGTTCAAGAGTTATTCACAGAAATATGGTTCTGAACTTTGCTGCCAGCCGCGAAAGCGAATATAACCAAGATCGAGCGTCTAGGATTTACTTGTCAATAGCTCGCCTGGGAAACATCCAGAGAAGTCAAAGACAATGCTTCCATACTAATTGCCAGGCGCTGAGACGAATGCCGCCAAGATCTAGCGTCTATGACTTACGGTTCAAGAATTAGCCTTTAGAAACAGTGGGAAACAGGGCTTCTATACTAATTGCCAGGCGCTGAGACGAATGCCGCCAAGATCGAGCGTCTATGACTTACGGTTCAAGAATTAGCCTCAGAAACAGTGGTTCTGAACATGCTGCCAATAGCTCGCCTGGGAAACATCCAGAGAGGTCCAAGATTGTGTTTTTTAGACTGGCTGCCACGAGCTGAAACGAATGCAGCCAAGAGCGAGCGTCTGTGACTTACGGTTCAAGAGTTATTCACAGAACATGGTTCTGAACTTTGTTGCCAGCCGCGAAAGCGAAAATAACCAAGATCGAGCGTCTAGGATTTACTTGTCAATAGCTCGCCTGGGAAACATCCAGAGAAGTCAAAGACAGTGCTTCTATACTAATTGCCAGGCGCTGAGACAAATGCCGCCAAGATCTAGCGTCTATGACTTACGGTTCAAGAATTAGCCTCAGAAACAGTGGGAAACAGTGCTTCTATACTAATTGCCAGGCGCTGAGACGAATGCCGCCAAGATGCGAGCGTCTATGACTTACGGTTCAATAATTAGCCTCAGAAACAGTGGTTCTGAACATGCTGCCAATAGCTCGCCTGGGAAACATCCAGAGAAGTCCAAGATTGTGTTTTTTAGACTGGCTCCCACGAGCTGAAACGAATGCAGCCAAGAGCGAGCGTCTGTGACTTACGGTTCAAGAGTTATTCACAGAAACATGGTTCTGAACTTTGCTGCCAGCCGCGAAAGCGAAAATAACCAAGATCGAGCGTCTAGGATTTACTTGTCAATAGCTCGCCTGGGAAACATCCAGAGAAGTCAAAGACAGTGCTTCTATACTAATTGCCAGGCGCTGAGACGAATGCCGCCAAGATCTAGCGTCTATGACTTACGGTTCAAGAATTAGCCTCAGAAACAGTGGGAAACAGTGCTTCTATACTAATTGCCAGGCGCTGAGACGAATGCCGCCAAGATCGAGCGTCTATGACTTACGATTCAAGAATTAGCCTCAGAAACAGTGGTTCTGAACATGCTGCCAATAGCTCGGCTGGGAAACATCCAGAGAAGTCCAAGATAGTGTTTTTTAGACTGGCTGCCACGAGCTGAAACGAATGCAGCCAAGAGCGAGCGTCTGTGACTTACTGTTCAAGAGTTATTCACAGAAACATGGTTCTAAACTTTGCTGGCAGCCGCGAAAGCGAATATAACCAAGATCGAGCGTCTAGGATTTACTTGTCAATAGCTCGCCTGGGAAACATCCAGAGAAGTCAAAGACAATGCTTCCATACTAATTGCCAGGCGCTGAGACGAATGCCGCCAAGATCTAGCGTCTATGACTTACTGTTCAAGAATTAGCCTCAGAAACAGTGGGAAACAGTGCTTCTATACTAATTGCCAGGCGCTGAGACGAATGCCGCCAAGATCGAGCGTCTATGACTTACGGTTCAAGAATTAGCCTCAGAAACAGTGGTTCTGAACATGCTGCCAATAGCTCGACTGGGAAACATCCAGAGAAGTCCAAGATAGTGTTTTTTAGACTGGCTGCCACGAGCTGAAACGAATGCAGCCAAGAGCGAGCGTCTGTGACTTACGGTTCAAAAGTTATTCACAGAAACATGGTTCTGAACTTTGCTGCCAGCCGCGAAAGCGAAAATAACCAAGATCGAGCGTCTAGGATTTACTTGTCAATAGCTCGCCTGGGAAACATCCAGAGAAGTCAAAGACAGTGCTTCTATACTAATTGCCAGGCGCTGAGACGAATGCCGCCAAGATCTAGCGTCTATGACTTACGGTTCAAGAATTAGCCTCAGAAACAGTGGGAAACAGTGCTTCTATACTAATTGCCAGGCGCTGAGACGAATGCCGCCAAGATCGAGCGTCTATGACTTACGATTCAAGAATTAGCCTCAGAAACAGTGGTTCTGAACATGCTGCCAATAGCTCGGCTGGGAAACATCCAGAGATGTCCAAGATAGTGTTTTTTAGACTGGCTGCCACGAGCTGAAACGAATGCAGCCAAGAGCGAGCGTCTGTGACTTACTGTTCAAGAGTTATTCACAGAAATATGGTTCTGAACTTTGCTGCCAGCCGCGAAAGCGAATATAACCAAGATCGAGCGTCTAGGATTTACTTGTCAATAGCTCGCCTGGGAAACATCCAGAGAAGTCAAAGACAATGCTTCCATACTAATTGCCAGGCGCTGAGACGAATGCCGCCAAGATCTAGCGTCTATGACTTACGGTTCAAGAATTAGCCTTTAGAAACAGTGGGAAACAGGGCTTCTATACTAATTGCCAGGCGCTGAGACGAATGCCGCCAAGATCGAGCGTCTATGACTTACGGTTCAAGAATTAGCCTCAGAAACAGTGGTTCTGAACATGCTGCCAATAGCTCGCCTGGGAAACATCCAGAGAGGTCCAAGATTGTGTTTTTTAGACTGGCTGCCACGAGCTGAAACGAATGCAGCCAAGAGCGAGCGTCTGTGACTTACGGTTCAAGAGTTATTCACAGAAACATGGTTCTGAACTTTGTTGCCAGCCGCGAAAGCGAAAATAACCAAGATCGAGCGTCTAGGATTTACTTGTCAATAGCTCGCCTGGGAAACATCCAGAGAAGTCAAAGACAGTGCTTCTATACTAATTGCCAGGCGCTGAGACAAATGCCGCCAAGATCTAGCGTCTATGACTTACGGTTCAAGAATTAGCCTCAGAAACAGTGGGAAACAGTGCTTCTATACTAATTGCCAGGCGCTGAGACGAATGCCGCCAAGTGCGAGCGTCTATGACTTACGGTTCAATAATTAGCCTCAGAAACAGTGGTTCTGAACATGCTGCCAATAGCTCGCCTGGGAAACATCCAGAGAAGTCCAAGATTGTGTTTTTTAGACTGGCTCCCACGAGCTGAAACGAATGCAGCCAAGAGCGAGCGTCTGTGACTTACGGTTCAAGAGTTATTCACAGAAACATGGTTCTGAACTTTGCTGCCAGCCGCGAAAGCGAAAATAACCAAGATCGAGCGTCTAGGATTTACTTGTCAATAGCTCGCCTGGGAAACATCCAGAGAAGTCAAAGACAGTGCTTCTATACTAATTGCCAGGCGCTGAGACGAATGCCGCCAAGATCTAGCGTCTATGACTTACGGTTCAAGAATTAGCCTCAGAAACAGTGGGAAACAGTGCTTCTATACTAATTGCCAGGCGCTGAGACGAATGCCGCCAAGATCGAGCGTCTATGACTTACGATTCAAGAATTAGCCTCAGAAACAGTGGTTCTGAACATGCTGCCAATAGCTCGGCTGGGAAACATCCAGAGAAGTCCAAGATAGTGTTTTTTAGACTGGCTGCCACGAGCTGAAACGAATGCAGCCAAGAGCGAGCGTCTGTGACTTACTGTTCAAGAGTTATTCACAGAAACATGGTTCTAAACTTTGCTGGCAACCGCGAAAGCGAATATAACCAAGATCGAGCGTCTAGGATTTACTTGTCAATAGCTCGCCTGGGAAACATCCAGAGAAGTCAAAGACAATGCTTCCATACTAATTGCCAGGCGCTGAGACGAATGCCGCCAAGATCTAGCGTCTATGACTTACGGTTCAAGAATTAGCCTCAGAAACAGTGGGAAACAGTGCTTCTATACTAATTGCCAGGCGCTGAGACGAATGCCGCCAAGATCGAGCGTCTATGACTTACGGTTCAAGAATTAGCCTCAGAAACAGTGGTTCTGAACATGCTGCCAATAGCTCGACTGGGAAACATCCAGAGAAGTCCAAGATAGTGTTTTTTAGACTGGCTGCCACGAGCTGAAACGAATGCAGCCAAGAGCGAGCGTCTGTGACTTACGGTTCAAAAGTTATTCACAGAAACATGGTTCTGAACTTTGCTGCCAGCCGCGAAAGCGAAAATAACCAAGATCGAGCGTCTAGGATTTACTTGTCAATAGCTCGCCTGGGAAACATCCAGAGAAGTCAAAGACAGTGCTTCTATACTAATTGCCAGGCGCTGAGACGAATGCCGCCAAGATCTAGCGTCTATGACTTACGGTTCAAGAATTAGCCTCAGAAACAGTGGGAAACAGTGCTTCTATACTAATTGCCAGGCGCTGAGACGAATGCCGCCAAGATCGAGCGTCTATGACTTACGATTCAAGAATTAGCCTCAGAAACAGTGGTTCTGAACATGCTGCCAATAGCTCGGCTGGGAAACATCCAGAGATGTCCAAGATAGTGTTTTTTAGACTGGCTGCCACGAGCTGAAACGAATGCAGCCAAGAGCGAGCGTCTGTGACTTACTGTTCAAGAGTTATTCACAGAAATATGGTTCTGAACTTTGCTGCCAGCCGCGAAAGCGAATATAACCAAGATCGAGCGTCTAGGATTTACTTGTCAATAGCTCGCCTGGGAAACATCCAGAGAAGTCAAAGACAATGCTTCCATACTAATTGCCAGGCGCTGAGACGAATGCCGCCAAGATCTAGCGTCTATGACTTACGGTTCAAGAATTAGCCTTTAGAAACAGTGGGAAACAGGGCTTCTATACTAATTGCCAGGCGCTGAGACGAATGCCGCCAAGATCGAGCGTCTATGACTTACGGTTCAAGAATTAGCCTTTAGAAACAGTGGGAAACAGGGCTTCTATACTAATTGCCAGGCGCTGAGACGAATGCCGCCAAGATCGAGCGTCTATGACTTACGGTTCAAGAATTAGCCTCAGAAACAGTGGTTCTGAACATGCTGCCAATAGCTCGCCTGGGAAACATCCAGAGAGGTCCAAGATTGTGTTTTTTAGACTGGCTGCCACGAGCTGAAACGAATGCAGCCAAGAGCGAGCGTCTGTGACTTACGGTTCAAGAGTTATTCACAGAAACATGGTTCTGAACTTTGTTGCCAGCCGCGAAAGCGAAAATAACCAAGATCGAGCGTCTAGGATTTACTTGTCAATAGCTCGCCTGGGAAACATCCAGAGAAGTCAAAGACAGTGCTTCTATACTAATTGCCAGGCGCTGAGACAAATGCCGCCAAGATCTAGCGTCTATGACTTACGGTTCAAGAATTAGCCTCAGAAACAGTGGGAAACAGTGCTTCTATACTAATTGCCAGGCGCTGAGACGAATGCCGCCAAGTGCGAGCGTCTATGACTTACGGTTCAATAATTAGCCTCAGAAACAGTGGTTCTGAACATGCTGCCAATAGCTCGCCTGGGAAACATCCAGAGAAGTCCAAGATTGTGTTTTTTAGACTGGCTCCCACGAGCTGAAACGAATGCAGCCAAGAGCGAGCGTCTGTGACTTACGGTTCAAGAGTTATTCACAGAAACATGGTTCTGAACTTTGCTGCCAGCCGCGAAAGCGAAAATAACCAAGATCGAGCGTCTAGGATTTACTTGTCAATAGCTCGCCTGGGAAACATCCAGAGAAGTCAAAGACAGTGCTTCTATACTAATTGCCAGGCGCTGAGACGAATGCCGCCAAGATCTAGCGTCTATGACTTACGGTTCAAGAATTAGCCTCAGAAACAGTGGGAAACAGTGCTTCTATACTAATTGCCAGGCGCTGAGACGAATGCCGCCAAGATCGAGCGTCTATGACTTACGATTCAAGAATTAGCCTCAGAAACAGTGGTTCTGAACATGCTGCCAATAGCTCGGCTGGGAAACATCCAGAGAAGTCCAAGATAGTGTTTTTTAGACTGGCTGCCACGAGCTGAAACGAATGCAGCCAAGAGCGAGCGTCTGTGACTTACTGTTCAAGAGTTATTCACAGAAACATGGTTCTAAACTTTGCTGGCAACCGCGAAAGCGAATATAACCAAGATCGAGCGTCTAGGATTTACTTGTCAATAGCTCGCCTGGGAAACATCCAGAGAAGTCAAAGACAATGCTTCCATACTAATTGCCAGGCGCTGAGACGAATGCCGCCAAGATCTAGCGTCTATGACTTACGGTTCAAGAATTAGCCTCAGAAACAGTGGGAAACAGTGCTTCTATACTAATTGCCAGGCGCTGAGACGAATGCCGCCAAGATCGAGCGTCTATGACTTACGGTTCAAGAATTAGCCTCAGAAACAGTGGTTCTGAACATGCTGCCAATAGCTCGACTGGGAAACATCCAGAGAAGTCCAAGATAGTGTTTTTTAGACTGGCTGCCACGAGCTGAAACGAATGCAGCCAAGAGCGAGCGTCTGTGACTTACGGTTCAAAAGTTATTCACAGAAACATGGTTCTGAACTTTGCTGCCAGCCGCGAAAGCGAAAATAACCAAGATCGAGCGTCTAGGATTTACTTGTCAATAGCTCGCCTGGGAAACATCCAGAGAAGTCAAAGACAGTGCTTCTATACTAATTGCCAGGCGCTGAGACGAATGCCGCCAAGATCTAGCGTCTATGACTTACGGTTCAAGAATTAGCCTCAGAAACAGTGGGAAACAGTGCTTCTATACTAATTGCCAGGCGCTGAGACGAATGCCGCCAAGATCGAGCGTCTATGACTTACGATTCAAGAATTAGCCTCAGAAACAGTGGTTCTGAACATGCTGCCAATAGCTCGGCTGGGAAACATCCAGAGATGTCCAAGATAGTGTTTTTTAGACTGGCTGCCACGAGCTGAAACGAATGCAGCCAAGAGCGAGCGTCTGTGACTTACTGTTCAAGAGTTATTCACAGAAATATGGTTCTGAACTTTGCTGCCAGCCGCGAAAGCGAATATAACCAAGATCGAGCGTCTAGGATTTACTTGTCAATAGCTCGCCTGGGAAACATCCAGAGAAGTCAAAGACAATGCTTCCATACTAATTGCCAGGCGCTGAGACGAATGCCGCCAAGATCTAGCGTCTATGACTTACGGTTCAAGAATTAGCCTTTAGAAACAGTGGGAAACAGGGCTTCTATACTAATTGCCAGGCGCTGAGACGAATGCCGCCAAGATCGAGCGTCTATGACTTACGGTTCAAGAATTAGCCTCAGAAACAGTGGTTCTGAACATGCTGCCAATAGCTCGCCTGGGAAACATCCAGAGAGGTCCAAGATTGTGTTTTTTAGACTGGCTGCCACGAGCTGAAACGAATGCAGCCAAGAGCGAGCGTCTGTGACTTACGGTTCAAGAGTTATTCACAGAAACATGGTTCTGAACTTTGTTGCCAGCCGCGAAAGCGAAAATAACCAAGATCGAGCGTCTAGGATTTACTTGTCAATAGCTCGCCTGGGAAACATCCAGAGAAGTCAAAGACAGTGCTTCTATACTAATTGCCAGGCGCTGAGACAAATGCCGCCAAGATCTAGCGTCTATGACTTACGGTTCAAGAATTAGCCTCAGAAACAGTGGGAAACAGTGCTTCTATACTAATTGCCAGGCGCTGAGACGAATGCCGCCAAGTGCGAGCGTCTATGACTTACGGTTCAATAATTAGCCTCAGAAACAGTGGTTCTGAACATGCTGCCAATAGCTCGCCTGGGAAACATCCAGAGAAGTCCAAGATTGTGTTTTTTAGACTGGCTCCCACGAGCTGAAACGAATGCAGCCAAGAGCGAGCGTCTGTGACTTACGGTTCAAGAGTTATTCACAGAAACATGGTTCTGAACTTTGCTGCCAGCCGCGAAAGCGAAAATAACCAAGATCGAGCGTCTAGGATTTACTTGTCAATAGCTCGCCTGGGAAACATCCAGAGAAGTCAAAGACAGTGCTTCTATACTAATTGCCAGGCGCTGAGACGAATGCCGCCAAGATCTAGCGTCTATGACTTACGGTTCAAGAATTAGCCTCAGAAACAGTGGGAAACAGTGCTTCTATACTAATTGCCAGGCGCTGAGACGAATGCCGCCAAGATCGAGCGTCTATGACTTACGATTCAAGAATTAGCCTCAGAAACAGTGGTTCTGAACATGCTGCCAATAGCTCGGCTGGGAAACATCCAGAGAAGTCCAAGATAGTGTTTTTTAGACTGGCTGCCACGAGCTGAAACGAATGCAGCCAAGAGCGAGCGTCTGTGACTTACTGTTCAAGAGTTATTCACAGAAACATGGTTCTAAACTTTGCTGGCAACCGCGAAAGCGAATATAACCAAGATCGAGCGTCTAGGATTTACTTGTCAATAGCTCGCCTGGGAAACATCCAGAGAAGTCAAAGACAATGCTTCCATACTAATTGCCAGGCGCTGAGACGAATGCCGCCAAGATCTAGCGTCTATGACTTACGGTTCAAGAATTAGCCTCAGAAACAGTGGGAAACAGTGCTTCTATACTAATTGCCAGGCGCTGAGACGAATGCCGCCAAGATCGAGCGTCTATGACTTACGGTTCAAGAATTAGCCTCAGAAACAGTGGTTCTGAACATGCTGCCAATAGCTCGACTGGGAAACATCCAGAGAAGTCCAAGATAGTGTTTTTTAGACTGGCTGCCACGAGCTGAAACGAATGCAGCCAAGAGCGAGCGTCTGTGACTTACGGTTCAAAAGTTATTCACAGAAACATGGTTCTGAACTTTGCTGCCAGCCGCGAAAGCGAAAATAACCAAGATCGAGCGTCTAGGATTTACTTGTCAATAGCTCGCCTGGGAAACATCCAGAGAAGTCAAAGACAGTGCTTCTATACTAATTGCCAGGCGCTGAGACGAATGCCGCCAAGATCTAGCGTCTATGACTTACGGTTCAAGAATTAGCCTCAGAAACAGTGGGAAACAGTGCTTCTATACTAATTGCCAGGCGCTGAGACGAATGCCGCCAAGATCGAGCGTCTATGACTTACGATTCAAGAATTAGCCTCAGAAACAGTGGTTCTGAACATGCTGCCAATAGCTCGGCTGGGAAACATCCAGAGATGTCCAAGATAGTGTTTTTTAGACTGGCTGCCACGAGCTGAAACGAATGCAGCCAAGAGCGAGCGTCTGTGACTTACTGTTCAAGAGTTATTCACAGAAATATGGTTCTGAACTTTGCTGCCAGCCGCGAAAGCGAATATAACCAAGATCGAGCGTCTAGGATTTACTTGTCAATAGCTCGCCTGGGAAACATCCAGAGAAGTCAAAGACAATGCTTCCATACTAATTGCCAGGCGCTGAGACGAATGCCGCCAAGATCTAGCGTCTATGACTTACGGTTCAAGAATTAGCCTTTAGAAACAGTGGGAAACAGGGCTTCTATACTAATTGCCAGGCGCTGAGACGAATGCCGCCAAGATCGAGCGTCTATGACTTACGGTTCAAGAATTAGCCTCAGAAACAGTGGTTCTGAACATGCTGCCAATAGCTCGCCTGGGAAACATCCAGAGAGGTCCAAGATTGTGTTTTTTAGACTGGCTGCCACGAGCTGAAACGAATGCAGCCAAGAGCGAGCGTCTGTGACTTACGGTTCAAGAGTTATTCACAGAAACATGGTTCTGAACTTTGTTGCCAGCCGCGAAAGCGAAAATAACCAAGATCGAGCGTCTAGGATTTACTTGTCAATAGCTCGCCTGGGAAACATCCAGAGAAGTCAAAGACAGTGCTTCTATACTAATTGCCAGGCGCTGAGACAAATGCCGCCAAGATCTAGCGTCTATGACTTACGGTTCAAGAATTAGCCTCAGAAACAGTGGGAAACAGTGCTTCTATACTAATTGCCAGGCGCTGAGACGAATGCCGCCAAGTGCGAGCGTCTATGACTTACGGTTCAATAATTAGCCTCAGAAACAGTGGTTCTGAACATGCTGCCAATAGCTCGCCTGGGAAACATCCAGAGAAGTCCAAGATTGTGTTTTTTAGACTGGCTCCCACGAGCTGAAACGAATGCAGCCAAGAGCGAGCGTCTGTGACTTACGGTTCAAGAGTTATTCACAGAAACATGGTTCTGAACTTTGCTGCCAGCCGCGAAAGCGAAAATAACCAAGATCGAGCGTCTAGGATTTACTTGTCAATAGCTCGCCTGGGAAACATCCAGAGAAGTCAAAGACAGTGCTTCTATACTAATTGCCAGGCGCTGAGACGAATGCCGCCAAGATCTAGCGTCTATGACTTACGGTTCAAGAATTAGCCTCAGAAACAGTGGGAAACAGTGCTTCTATACTAATTGCCAGGCGCTGAGACGAATGCCGCCAAGATCGAGCGTCTATGACTTACGATTCAAGAATTAGCCTCAGAAACAGTGGTTCTGAACATGCTGTCAATAGCTCGGCTGGGAAACATCCAGAGAAGTCCAAGATAGTGTTTTTTAGACTGGCTGCCACGAGCTGAAACGAATGCAGCCAAGAGCGAGCGTCTGTGACTTACTGTTCAAGAGTTATTCACAGAAACATGGTTCTAAACTTTGCTGGCAGCCGCGAAAGCGAATATAACCAAGATCGAGCGTCTAGGATTTACTTGTCAATAGCTCGCCTGGGAAACATCCAGAGAAGTCAAAGACAATGCTTCCATACTAATTGCCAGGCGCTGAGACGAATGCCGCCAAGATCTAGCGTCTATGACTTACGGTTCAAGAATTAGCCTCAGAAACAGTGGGAAACAGTGCTTCTATACTAATTGCCAGGCGCTGAGACGAATGCCGCCAAGATCGAGCGTCTATGACTTACGGTTCAAGAATTAGCCTCAGAAACAGTGGTTCTGAACATGCTGCCAATAGCTCGACTGGGAAACATCCAGAGAAGTCCAAGATAGTGTTTTTTAGACTGGCTGCCACGAGCTGAAACGAATGCAGCCAAGAGCGAGCGTCTGTGACTTACGGTTCAAAAGTTATTCACAGAAACATGGTTCTGAACTTTGCTGCCAGCCGCGAAAGCGAAAATAACCAAGATCGAGCGTCTAGGATTTACTTGTCAAAAGCTCGCCTGGGAAACATCCAGAGAAGTCAAAGACCGTGCTTCTATACTAATTGCCAGGCGCTGAGACGAATGCCGCCAAGATCTAGCGTCTATGACTTACGGTTCAAGAATTAGCCTCAGAAACAGTGGGAAACAGTGCTTCTATACTAATTGCCAGGCGCTGAGACGAATGCCGCCAAGATCGAGCGTCTATGACTTACGGTTCAAGAATTAGCCTCAGAAACAGTGGTTCTGAACATGCTGCCAATAGCTCGCCTGGGAAACATCCAGAGAAGTCCAAGATAGTGTTTTTTAGACTGGCTGCCACGAGCTGAAACGAATGCAGCCAAGAGCGAGCGTCTGTGACTTACGGTTCAAAAGTTATTCACAGAAACATGGTTCTGAACTTTGCTGCCAGCCGCGAAAGCGAAAATAACCAAGATCGAGCGTCTAGGATTTACTTGTCAATAGCTCGCCTGGGAAACATCCAGAGAAGTCAAAGAGAGTGCTTCTATACTAATTGCCAGGCGCTGAGACGAATGCCGCCAAGATCGAGCGTCTATGACTTACGGTTCAAGAATTAGCCTCAGAAACAGTGGTTCTGAACATGCTGCCAATAGCTCGCCTGGGAAACATCCAGAGAGGTCCAAGATTGTGTTTTTTAGACTGGCTGCCACGAGCTGAAACGAATGCAGCCAAGAGCGAGCGTCTGTGACTTACGGTTCAAGAGTTATTCACAGAAAACATGGTTCTGAACTTTGCTGCCAGCCGCGAAAGCGAAAATAACCAAGATCGAGCGTCTAGGATTTACTTGTCAATAGCTCGCCTGGGAAACATCCAGAGAAGTCAAAGACAGTGCTTCTATACTAATTGCCAGGCGCTGAGACAAATGCCGCCAAGATCTAGCGTCTATGACTTACGGTTCAAGAATTAGCCTCAGAAACAGTGGGAAACAGTGGTTCTATACTAATTGCCAGGCGCTGAGACGAATGCCGCCAAGTGCGAGCGTCTATGACTTACGGTTCAAGAATTAGCCTCAGAAACAGTGGTTCTGAACATGCTGCCAATAGCTCGCCTGGGAAACATCCAGAGAAGTCCAAGATTGTGTTTTTTAGACTGGCTCCCACGAGCTGAAACGAATGCAGCCAAGAGCGAGCGTCTGTGACTTACGGTTCAAGAGTTATTCACAGAAACATGGTTCTGAACTTTGCTGCCAGCCGCGAGAGCGAAAATAACCAAGACCGAGCGTCTAGGATTTACTTGTCAATAGCTCGCCTGGGAAACATCCAGAGAAGTCAAAGACAGTGCTTCTATACTAATTGCCAGGCGCTGAGACGAATGCCGCCAAGATCGAGCGTCTATGACTTACGGTTCAAGAATTAGCCTCAGAAACAGTGGTTCTGAACATGCTGCCAATAGCTCGCCTGGGAAACATCCAGAGAAGTCCAAGATAGTGTTTTTTAGACTGGCTGCCACGAGCTGAAACGAATGCAGCCAAGAGCGAGCGTCTGTGACTTACTGTTCAAGAGTTATTCACAGAAACATGGTTCTGAACTTTGCTGCCAGCCGCGAAAGCGAATATAACCAAGATCGAGCGTCTAGGATTTACTTGTCAATAGCTCGCCTGGGAAACATCCAGAGAAGTCAAAGACAGTGCTTCTATACTAATTGCAAGGCGCTGAGACGAATGCCGCCAAGATCTAGCGTCTATGACTTACGGTTCAAGAATTAGCCTCAGAAACAGTGGGAAACAGTGCTTCTATACTAATTGCCAGGCGCTGAGACGAATGCCACCAAGATCGAGCGTCTATGACTTACGGTTCAAGAATTAGCCTCAGAAACAGTGGTTCTGAACATGCTGCCAATAGCTCGTCTGGGAAACATCCAGAGAAGTCCAAGATAGTGTTTTTTAGACTGGCTGCCACGAGCTGAAACGAATGCAGCCAAGAGCGAGCGTCTGTGACTTACGGTTCAAGAGTTATTCACAGAAACATGGTTCTGAACTTTGCTGCCAGCCGCGAAAGCGAAAATAACCAAGATCGAGCGTCTAGGATTTACTTGTCAATAGCTCGCCTGGGAAACATCCAGAGAAGTCAAAGACAGTGCTTCTATACTAATTGCCAGGCGCTGAGACGAATGCCGCCAAGATCTAGCGTCTATGACTTACGGTTCAAGAATTAGCCTCAGAAACAGTGGGAAACAGTGCTTCTATACTAATTGCCAGGCGCTGAGACGAATGCCGCCAAGATCGAGCGTCTATGACTTACGGTTCAAGAATTAGCCTCAGAAACAGTGGTTCTGAACATGCTGCCAATAGCTCGCCTGGGAAACATCCAGAGAAGTCCAAGATAGTGTTTTTTAGACTGGCTGCCACGAGCTGAAACGAATGCAGCCAAGAGCGAGCGTCTGTGACTTACGGTTCAAGAGTTATTCACAGAAACATGGTTCTGAACTTTGCTGCCAGCCGCGAAAGCGAAAATAACCAAGATCGAGCGTCTAGGATTTACTTGTCAATAGCTCGCCTGGGAAACATCCAGAGAAGTCAAAGACAGTGCTTCTATACTAATTGCCAGGCGCTGAGACGAATGCCGCCAAGATCTAGCGTCTATGACTTACGGTTCAAGAATTAGCCTCAGAAACAGTGGGAAACAGTGCTTCTATACTAATTGCCAGGCGCTGAGACGAATGCCGCCAAGATCGAGCGTCTATGACTTACGGTTCAAGAATTAGCCTCAGAAACAGTGGTTCTGAACATGCTGCCAATAGCTCGCCTGGGAAACATCCAGAGAAGTCCAAGATTGTGTTTTTTAGACTGGCTGCCACGAGCTGAAACGAATGCAGCCAAGAGCGAGCGTCTGTGACTTACGGTTC